>NC_080547.1:15239550-15487050 GCF_028640845.1 Ahaetulla prasina
CTGAGGAGGGTTTACTCCCAACAACAGCTGATTGGAGTAATCCTCGAATCAGAAGATTGGAGAGGCGGAGGCAACAGAAGGAAGGGAGGGGCAGGCCTTAATGAGTGCTGAGTCATGGAGCCACACCCCATGGCCTATATAAAGGATCTACTTTCTGGCAGTCTCTGAGTCAGGCAAAAGTCGAACTTATCTTGCTGAAGTCACTTACTGGTCTCCTGCCTGCTCTGAGGACTTTGCTAGGACTTTGGGCAGAGCTGCAGAGGCAAGCCTGATTCGGATTTCCCTGACCCAGCTGTCAGCGGAGGAGTGGGACACGACAATTTGGAGTCTGGTGGCATAAGGTGTTTTATTGTGAGCAGAGGAGTGGAGGACTCTTCTTGCGAAATATCTCTGGACTCTCTCGATTGTATTTGTGTCCGATATGCAGTGCGGGTTCCAGACAGATGAGCTGTATTCAAGAACTGGTCTAGCAAATGTTTTGTATGCTCTAGTTAGTAGTGCAATATTACCAGAGAAGAAGCTATGCAAGATTAGGTTAACAACTCTTAGTGCCTTTTTGGCAATATTGTTACAGCGGGCTCTTCAGTGCTAGGAGTTGGTCTGGTATTAATCCTGGTGTAAATCTATGCTTAACTAGGTTTTGATTGCTGGTGAGTGGGCATTTTGATCTTTTTGTTTGGGTTCCAGTTTTTTGATTGTCTCTTTTGAATGGTGAAGAGAGCAAAACCCACCGCTCCTAGCACTGATGATGTTACCTAATTGGGTAATGAAACGTCAGCACGAAAACAACCAAGCTCAGAGACCCATCAAGGACCCCACAGTTATTTTGGTCTGGTGGACACATCTGGAAAGTTGAAGAATGTGGTGGATGCTACGATACCATGGCTGCCCCAAAGAGGCGTCTGCTCTCAAAATGGCTGCTGGAGAAGGCATGATGGGTGATCTACTGTTAGAATCAAGACGCTGGTAAACATTCTTGCTTTGAAATAGATATATACAGGCAATGATGAGCTACAGACATGTCGGGAGCAACACTTTCATGTCCCTAGGACATGTAAGGAGCCCCCCAAATCCTCCTTAAGGTACCGATTTATCTACTCGCAGTCACTGCCTTTTGAACTGCTGGGTGAGCAGGAGCTGGAGCGTGTGATGGGAGCTCACCCTGTCCCACAGCAGCAACCGGGTGTCAAACACGAGCCTGCCAATCGTCAGCCCAGTGTCCTAACCTTGTGAGCCACTGCATCTCTCAAGGCATTTATGGCAAACTCCTTCCACATAAAGCAATTGGAAAATGAAGAGTGGATGATATGCCGTCCTCACCACTCCTCAATCTTGTCCCCAAGAACAAACTAGATGTCATTTAGCTTCAGTTCCCGCAGAGTGTTGCTGCCCCCGTTTTGTGTGAAATGAAGCCTAATGGCTAAAGAAAGGTTAATCACAAGTCCCATTTGCTTTCTAAGTGATTTCTCAGCTGAGCATATTGAGTGGACAGAATAAGGCATGTCTAAAATATCAGTGGCTTTCTTTCCCCCCCCCCCCAAACCATCTCTGAGATATTAAGGTAAAAGGTAAAGGTTCCCCTCGCACAAATGTGCTAGTCGTTCCCGACTCTAGGGGGCGGTGCTCATCTCCGTTTCAAAGCCAAAGAGCCAGCGCTGTCCAAAGGAGTCTCTGCAGTCATGTGGCCGGCATGACTCAACGCCAAAGGCGCACGGAGCACTGTTACCTTCCCACCAAAGGTGGTCCCTGTTTTTCTACTTGCATTTTTTACGTGCTTTCGAACTGCTAGGTTGGCAGAAGCTGAGATAAGTAACGGGAGCTCACCCTGTTACGCGGCGCTAGGGATTTGAACCGCTGAACTGCCGACCTTTCGATCGACAAGCCCAGCGTCTTAGCCACTGAGCCACCACGTCCCTTTTAGATTATTATTATTTTTTTTGGAGATATTAAAAGAAACATCAAATCACGGAATTAAAAAGAACTTCTGGTTATTATCCCTGGCAGTTCTCTTTTTAGACTTCCAACGCGCCATCAGCTCCCTCGGCAATATTCTGGGAACATCGCCCTACATTATGTTATTTTTATTTACTTATTTATATATTTAAATTCCGGAACTGGAATTTGCGGGCTTACGTCCCTGCAACTCCATTTCCTTTTCCAATTTCTCCAGCTCCCGGTCTGCCCCAAGGAATCCTGATGCATTAAATCGGTAGTCACCTTATTAGAAATGCTGATTGCCACTTATCAGGGAATGGAGTTCTGCCAGTTAATGGAATTGGCTGAAGGGTTTTTAAGCATATATTCAGTGGCGGTGTTTTTCCGTAAAGCAAAACAAAAACCCTTTCCACCCCACCCCACCCTCTACCCCCTCCTCAAACAGCCTCAGAGAAGCATATTCTGCAAACCACCATACGGTAATAAACTACGTCTTACCCAGCCAAAATGCAAGTCCGCTTACCCTTGGCTTAGTTTGTGGTGTGAAGCTAATTATTTCAGTATATAAAGCCTGGTTTGAGGCTTAGCATGAGGTTTTGTTTTTTTTTAAATTTGCATTTATATCCCGCCCTTCTCCGAAGACTCAGGGCGGCTTATACTATGTTAGCAATAGTCTTCATCCTATTTGTATATTTATATACAAAGTCAACTTATTGCCCCCAACAATCTGGGTCCTCATTTTACCTACCTTATAACGGATGGAAGGCTGAGTCAACCTTGGGCCTGGTGGGACTAGAACCTGCAGTAATTGCAGGCAGCTGCTGTTAATAACAGACTGCATTAGCAGTCTGAGCCACAGAGGCCCCCTATTAAATGGGGCACCGTAATTAGCTGAACAAATCATGGCTGAAACCAATCCATGACTGAGCACAAAATATGCTAGTTTGGTCTAGCGCCGTGATGGCGAAGCTATGGCACACATGCCTTTCTGTGGGCACATGCAGCGTTGCTAGCTTCTCTTCTTAAGGCATCAGATTAGAAACCAGGAGATGGTGAATTCTAGTCCTGCCTTAGGCATGCAAGCCAGCTGGGCGACTTTGGGCCAATCACCAAGAGATGGTGAGTTCTAGTCCCACCTTAGGAACGAAAGCCAGTTAGATGCCTTTGGGCCAAATGCCAGGAGACGGTGAGTTCTAGTTCCATCTTAGACATGGAAGCTAGCTGGGTGACTTTGAGAGAGTCACTCTCTCTCTCAGCCCAGCCCAACTCAAAGGGCTGTTGTGGGGAAAATAGGAGGAGGAAACACTGTTAGGTATGCTTGACTTCTTGAATTATTTATAAAAATAAAAAAGCAAACTATCTTTTAACGACCCCGTAATCCCTTGTGGGGTGGAGTCTGGGCAACTGAATGGATCCAGCAGAGTGTTTTCATGGCCAGATGCCCTTCCTGCTGCCAATGCAGAGTTTTGTTCAGCAGATACATTCTCAGTGAGCCCAGAGAGAGAAATAGCTGCCTCTACCTAGGATCGAACTCACAGCCTCCTGATTGTGAGGCGAGAGCTCCACCTCAAAAAAGCAAAATATATAAAAAAATTATCAATAAAATATGGGTCATCTAGATGTCTTGTTACTAATCAGTCCCATTGAGATATACATTCAGATTGGCATTTTGGCTTAGAACGATACATAAACCCACCAAGTGGTGGTATTCAGCCAGTTCTATCCGGTTCGGGAAAACCGGTAGTAGCGGCTGTGGGAGGCTCCAACCACCTGCCCAACATCATCATGTCCCATTTTTGATGTTCTGCACATGTGCGGAAGGCCCTGTGCATGCGCAGAGGTGGCGGATGCGAGCGGAACAAGCGCAAGCGCGCGCACGCTTGTATTTGCGAACCGGTAGCGAAGGTAAATGAATATCATCCCTGAACCCACCTGTTGTGACTCCCTCCTCTCCTCAGCCAGGCCCCTCCCGTCTCCAACTGGGCCTTTTATCAGACTCCGAGTCTGATAATGAAGATGAACAGCCTGTCATGCCTCCAGCCCCCGGCCCTGGCCCCATGCCCAGAGAGGATTCCAGGAGTAAAAGGACAAGCCCGATAAACCTCACTCATACAGCCTTCAGAGCAGGAAGCCAGCCAGGTGCTGGAATCACTCGGCCCTACTCCCTCTGACCCCTCCCTTTCCCAGAAGCTGACAGCAGATCCAGCTGAAGACAATTCAGAGTGGGAGGACCCTCGCTTCTGGAGATCTGAGAGGCGACGCCAGCAGAAGGAGGGGTGGGGCAGGCCTGGATAAATGCTGAGTCATGGAGCCACACCCCACAGCCTATATAAAGGACCTGCTTTTGGCATTCCAACCTTGAGTCAAGCAAAGTCTTATCTAGTTTGCTGATATCGGACTCTATCGCTGAAGTCACAACTTGGACTCCTGCCTGCCCTGATAAACCTCGAAGGAACTTGGCAAGCTGCAAAGGCTTCGTTGCCAAGTTTGTTACGGACTTCCTTGACTCGTTCATCGGAGTGGGAGTGGGACACAACACCACCCACTGATTGTTCATTTAATAAAGCTAAGCCTAACAACGATTTAAGGTTACATGCAGAACAAGTCACTGACTCAGGCAGCCAAGTAGTTGCTTCAACCCTTCTTAGCTGCTTCTCTGAGTTAGAGGTAGCAAAATACAGGCACGGAAATGCAATCTCAGCTTGATACCCGCTCCTTGTTTTTGCATTAGGTAAACTTACATTTGTTATTACCTGGAGTTATTAATAAACATTTATAAGACGCCAAGATAAATTGTGCAGGTCCCCCCCCCACCCGCCCCCGGTGAATTTGTGAAGTTTCCATAATTAAAAATAAATCTTGACAGCTAGGAATAGCACTCTGCATGCAGGAGAATGTGAAGGCATTCAGGTGAGGCCAAAAAAAAAACCCTCTTCTGGGGAGAGGAAGCAGTAGGAAGGCTTTTCCATAGGAGAAAAATTCAAGGCTTGTGAGTTCTAATCCTGCTTTAGGCACGAAAGCCAGCTGGGTGACTTTGGGCCAGTCACCAAGAGATGGTAGGTTCCGGTTCTGCCTTAGGTATGAAAGCCGGATGTGGAACATTGAACCAATAACCAGGAGATGATGAGGTCCAAGCTGGTAAAATCCCATCCCCGAATGGATCTTTATAGGTTTCTGTGACTTTGAAGAATGGGCGGTTCTGGAGGTGGTGCAACGAAGGGTCTTGTGTTCTGAAAGGATGTTGGGTAGCTCCTATCAAGGCCAATGGTTTTCGTCCTATGGTTTTGTTTTGTTTTTTGTTTTGTTTTTTAATTTGAATTTATATCCCGCCCTTCTCCGAAGACTCAGGGCAGCTTACACTGTGTTAAGCAATAGTCTTCATCCATTTGTATATTATATACAAAGTCAACTTTTATTGCCCCCAACAATCTGGGTCCTCATTTTACCTACCTTATAAAGGATGGAAGGCTGAGTCAACCTTGGGCCTGGTGGGGCTTGAACTTGCAGTAATTGCAAGCAGCTGTGTTAATAACAGACTGTCTTAGCAGTCTGAGCCACCAGAGGCCCCGTGGGTCTTGGGTGAGGGGCTCCTTGTTCTAATCCTACCATTCTGCCTTTGTTAGCTGTCAAACTTTGCAAGGTGTTTTGAAGTATCCCGTCTTGAGCGGATTACCAAATCTCGCATTTCTAAAAGCTGGCCTCTTCAGTTTCTGCTTGGGGGCAGGGAGACTGGAGCTGCTTCCTGCCTCTAAAAAAACATGTTTCTCCATTTCTCCTTTAAAGGGAAATATTCTATCCTGCCTTTTTTTTTTTTTTAATATTTCCCAAAATATTTTATTCTTTTGGGGTGGGGGCACAGGTGGTATTCAAAGGCGGTTTGGACTGGTTCGGGTGAATCGGTAGCAGAAATTTTAACCAGTTCACCGAACCAGCAAATACCACCTCTGGCTGGCCCCTCCCCCAGCTGCCCTGTCGCCGCTCGCCCTGCCCACCCGCTCGCCCTCTGGGTGAGGGTTTCCCACAGGTCATTGGGAGAGGATTAAAAAAAAAATGAAGACAGTGGTCAGGATTGCAGAATGGACACCTGAAAAAAAGAGGGAAGAATTTAGGGTGTCATCTTTCTTTTTTATTATTATTTATTGTTTTAACAAAAAACAAACAAACAGAAAGACAAAAATACATAACAAATATTGATATAAAACATATACTCTTTCTTCATACCAGCTTCGTTTCCTTATTCTTCTAATATTTACATCCTTCTAATATTTACATCCCACTCTCATTTCATTTATTTATACTTGTCTTTTTTGTCCCATTCTCCCTTGTTTCTATATATCTTCTATCCCATCTATCCTTCGAACTATTCATTTTCTT
This sequence comes from Ahaetulla prasina, assembly GCF_028640845.1. NCBI lineage: Eukaryota > Metazoa > Chordata > Lepidosauria > Squamata > Colubridae > Ahaetulla > Ahaetulla prasina. The sequence goes on from NC_080547.1 coordinate 15,245,860, forward strand.
TCTTTCATTGCCATTTTATATACATGTATATAGAAGCTTTTCACCTTTTTTCATCATCTAGTATTTCTAGTCTCTAGCCAACTATACAATTTGTTCCATATCATATAGTATTCCGAATCTTCTTTTACTTTTCACTCCTTCGTTAATTTGTCCATCTCAGCACAGTCCAAATTTTTTCCTTATCACTTCCTCCTCTGTTGATATATTCTCATTTTTCCACTTCTGTGCAAATACTAATGTTATTCATGTTGTCTTGAATGGACTGCACCAGTAGAGGCTAAAACAATTTCGTTGCATACATGATGTACAATGACAAAGTAAAGGCTTTGAACTTGACTTTCTTTTTTCCCTACCTCTCCGGATCTCCTCCCTACCTCCTGACAATCCCTGGGATGCTGAATTAAGTAGAAATGATGTAGGCTGGGGTTGAATGGTATGATTTCTAGCTCTTTTAGCTCTTCTTAGCGTTTATAGGCAAGCTGGAGGCTAAAACTATGGATAGACTCCATCCTAACCCACTAAATGGGCTTCGCAAGTCATCCTGCATTTTAAATCATGGTTCTCGGTTAGCACATTTTTACAAATCCAGCCAGTTATTGTTTATTCAATAACTCATGCTTATGGGAGCCATTTAGCAGAGGCTGTGAGGGAAATCCATACTTCTGAACAGAATGAAGTCGAAATGTAGGATGGTGGCTCGCATGTAGGAAACTGCCATTTTGAATGGTGCTCCAGCCAAGGAATAAAATAGAAATCCAGGGTCAGAATATTCTAGCTTAGTTTTTTTTTTTTTTTTTTACATTTATACCCCGCCCTTCTCCGAAGACTCAGGGCGGCTTACAGTGTATAAGGCAATAGTCTCATTCTATTTGTATATTTTTTTTTACAAAGTCAACTTATTGCCCCCCCAACAAGTTCTTTGCTTGTCTTTGCTAGTTTTCTATTTGCGGGGAATTGTGTGTACAAGACTGTGAGTTCTAATTCTGCCTTAGTCACAAAAAGTGGTTGGGTAACTGTGGACCAATCACCAGGAGACTGTGAGTTCTAGTTCTGCCTTGGACATGAAAGCTGGCTGGATGATTTTGGGCCAATCACCAGGAGACAGTGTGTTCTGGTCCCGCCTTAGGCATGAAAGCTGGCTGGGGGACTTTGGACCGATCACTAGGAGATGGTGAGTTCTAGTTCTGCCTTTGTCATGAAAGCTGGCTGGGGGACTTTGGGCCAATCACCAGGAGATGGTGAGTTCTAGTCCCGCCTTAGACATGAAAGCTGGCTGGGTGACTTTGGGCCAATCACCAGGAGATGGTGAGTTCTAGTCCCGCCTTAGACATGAAAGCTGGCTGGGTGACTAACTAACCAACTATTTAACTAGCTCTCCTTCAACCACTGTAGTCATCTATCGTGTTTTCCCAAAAATAAGACCCTGTCTTATATTTTTTTAAACCCTGAAATAAGCGCATGGCCTTATTGCCATGCGCTCAAAAGCCCAATTAGGCTTATTATCAGGGGATGTCTTATTTTGGGGGAAACAGGGCAGAGGTGGGTTTCAGCAGGTTCTGACCAGTTCTGGAGAACCGGCAGTGGAGATTTTGAGTAGTTTAGAGAACCGGTAGTAAAAATTCTGACTGGCCCTGCCCTCATCTATTCTCTGCCTCCCAAGTCCCAGCTGATCGGGAGGAAATGGGGATTTTGCAGTAACCTTACCCTGGAGTGGGGACGGAATGGAGATTTTACAGTATCCTTCCCCTGCCATGCCCACCAAGCCACGCCCACCAAGCCACACCCACAGAACCGGTAGTAAAAAAATGTTGAAATCCACCACTGAAACAGGGTAGCACTTAATTTGGCTGGAAGGCAGTGCTATGAAGGAGAGTGGAGAGAAGAGGAGAAAATATCCCCTGAAGATGGAATTGGAAGGAGTCGGGGGGCATTCATTGGGCGGACCAGCAGCGACGGAGGAGTCACATCCTTCCTGTGGTTGGGCGAGAGCAGAATTCAGCCAGGCAGAAAAATAATTACTGGGGGCAGGGAGGGGGGAGTTGATTGGGTGTCCCCCCCTCCCACTTTCTTCTTTATAATAACTGCACAGTAATTAGTTTCACAATTTTGCTGCTATACTTTATAATAGCCTCCATTAAAGTTATGGGTTTTTTTAAAAAGTCAGTAATGGTTTACAGAGTAATTAATGAGGATGAACTTTATTGCTACTTTTATTGGGTGGGGGTTTGCCCATTCTTCTCTCTTTAGTGCTCTCTCGCTTTCTTGCTTGCTTGCTTGCTTGCTTGCTTGCTTGCTTGCTTGCTTTCTTTCTTTCTTTCTTTCTTTCTTTCTTTCTTTCCCCCCTCTGTTTCTCTCTCCCTGTTTTTTCTTCTGTGTTTCTCTCTCTTTCTTTCTCTCCCTCTCCGTCTCTTTCTCTCTCTCCCTCTCTTTCTCTCTGTTTCTCTCTTTCTCTCTCTCTTTCGTTCTCCCCCTCTGTTTCTCTCTCCCTCTTTTTCCTTTTGTTTCTCTCTCTTTCTTTCTCTCCCTCTCCGTCTCTTTCTCTCTCTCCCTCTCTCCCTCTCTGTTTCTCTCTTTCTCTCACTCCCTCTCCACCCTCTCTCTCACACACGAACACCTTTTCCAAACTTGTTTTCCTCTAACCAAAAATCCTTAGCTCCTTTCCTATAATATTAATCTTCCCACTTTTTACTAACAGCCCCCTCCCAAAAGTTAGCTTATGAGAAGATAGATAGGTAGAAGTTTTCGTTTCCCTCCCATAAACACTTAGAGGAGAGGGACGGTGCAGAAATTGGATACGTCAATAAAATAAAAGATAATAGTAGAACTAGACACCTTCCATGAAGTGGGCCAAGAGGAGATTTAAACCCGCTAGAAGGAAATATTTATTCGTGCATCATGAAATCCCGTATGTAAAATTTCCTGCCACGAAATTTGGTGTGGGTGAAGGAGTCTCTCTCTCTCTCTCCTCTACCCCCTATTTTTTGCCTAGCACGCTTCAACTTTTTTACCTTTTAAAAAATGCTTTAAAATTTTTTTTTAAAAAAGCCTCTGACAATCAGGCACTTCAGCTGGGATCATCAGAGCCTTGTTTTAACCCTTTAAAAGCATTTTTTTTTACAACCTCTTCGGCCAAAGCGAAATGCTTTTAATAGTAAAAAAGGAAAAAGCTCTAACGATCATGTGGCTCAGCTGGGCATGGACGGGGCGAGGGGTGGCAGGGATTTTTGCTACCGGTTCTCCGAACCACCCGCTGCCATTGCTACCGGATCGGGCAACCCGGTCTGAACCGGGAGCATTTCACCCCTCCCCTAGTGCAGCAGTCTCCATCCTTGGCAACTTTAAGCCTGGTGGACTTCAACTCCCAGAATTCCCCCAGCCAGCCAGCAAAAAAAAAAAAAAAGCTGGCTGGGGAATTCTGGGAGTTGAAGTCCACCAGGCTTAAAGTTGCCAAGGTTGGAGATCCCTGCCCTAGTGGATTACTGGGCATGCTTTTTCATCATTTTTCTATACTTATCACAGCAAAGGGCATCCCCTGCGTGACCTGGTTTGATCTCAGAACGAAACAGGCATAGACCTGGGAATACCACATAGATAGATAGATAGATAGATAGATAGATAGATAGATAGATAGATAGATAGATAGATAGATAGATAGATAGATAGATAGATAGATAGATTGATTATCCACTTTGATCAGTTTTATAAATAACTCACGGTGGCAAACATACACCCTATTCCTTCCTCCTCCTATTTTCCACACAGCAACCATCCTGTGTAGCTGAGAGGGTGAGTAAGTGACTGGTCCAAAGTCACTCAGCTGACTTTCATGCCTAAAATGGGACTAGAACTCACAGCCTCCTGGTGATTCACCCCAAAATCACCGACCTGGCTTTCATGTCTAAAATGGGACTAGAACTCACAATCTCCTGGGGATTGGCGCAGTTACCCAGCCAGCTTTCATGCCTAAGGCACAGGACTAGAATCCCCAGTTTTCTGGGGATTGTCCCAAAGTAATTTAGTTGACTTTCATGCCCAAGATGGGACTAGAACTCACAGTCTTCTGATTTCTAGCCTGGTGCCTTCCCCTTTAAGATTGGAAGAATGATTATTTATTATTTATTTATTTATTTATTATTTCGATTTCTATACCGCCCTTCTCCCAAAGGACTCAGGGCGGCTTACAGCCAACTAAGAACGACAAATATAAAAATTAAAAAACAAATTTAAAAGATTAATTTAAATAGGCTGAAAATTCTAAAAACTCTAAAAACTATTAAAAACCCCCATTAAAAAACTATTAGGCCAGTCCTGCACGATGAAATAAAAGAGTCTTCAACTCATGCCGGAAGGCCCGGAGGTCAGGGAGTTGGCGTATCCCTGGGGGTAGCTCATTCCAGAGGGCTGGAGCCCCCACAGAGAAGGCCCTACCCCTGGGGGTCGCCAGTCGACATTGTCTGGCCGACGGCACCCTGAGGAGACCCTCTCTGTGGGAGCGCACTGGTCGATGGGAGGCCACTGGTAGCAGCAGGCGGTCCCGTAAGTAACCCGGTCCTAAGCCATGGAGCGCTTTAAAGGTGAGAACCAACACCTTGAATTGCACCCGGAAGGCAACCGGAAGCCAGTGCAGCCTGCGCAGGATAGGTGTTATATGGGAGCTTCGAGCCGCTCCCTCAATCACCCGCGCGGCCGCATTCTGGACCAGTTGAAAGAAAAAGAAAAAAGAATCGCAGAAGAACCACAGCAAACCACTTAGATATTACTGCCAGGAAAACCACATGGATGCCACTATGAATTAACCAGAAATGGGACTTAAATTTTCCATCCATCCTTGCTATTTTTTTCATGGAAACCAAAGCCATCCTTGAAGTGGTTTCCTGGCATCTGTATATGATGACACTGTCCCAGTGGTGAAATTCAATTTTTTTTGCTACTGATTCTGTGGGCGTGGCTTGGTGGGCGTGGCAGGGGAAGGATACTGCAAAATCCCCATTCCCACCCCACTCCAGGGGAAGGATACTGCAAAATCTCCATTCCCTCCCCACTCCAGTGGAAGGATACTGCAAAATCTCCATTCCCTCCCCACTCCAGGGGAAGGATACTGCAAAATCTCCATTCCCTCCCCACTCCAGTGGAAGGATACTGCAAAATCTCCATTCCCTCCCCACTCCAGGGGAAGGATATTGCAAAATCCCTATTCCCACCTCAGGCCAGGGGAAGGATACTGCAAAATCCCCATTCCCTCCCCACTCCAGGGGAAGGATATTGCAAAATCTCCATTCCCTCCCCACTCCAGGGGAAGGATACTGCAAAATCTCCATTCCCACCCCACTCCAGGGGAAGGATACTTCAAAATCTCCATTTCCTCCCCACTCCAGGGGAAGGATAGTGCAAAATCCCCATTCCCTCCCCACTCCAGGGGAAGGATATTGCAAAATCTCCATTCCCACCCCACTCTGGAGCCAGCGGCAAATGGTATTTGCCAGTTATCTGAACTACTCAAAATTTCCACTACCGGTTCTCCAGAACCTGTCAGAACCTGCTGGATTTTACCCCTGCACTGTCCCACAGCCTGTCAATACACACACACACACACACATACACACACATATCCCCCCCCCACCATTTTCTGCATTGTCAATTGCCTGTTGATGTCTCTTTCTTGATCCCATCCCAATTTCTCTCTCAGTTCTGCAAATTATCCACTCCGGGCATTTCCAGTGAAGTGATGTATACCTCTTGCCAAGATAACCCCCTTGATAAAATACGGCCTGCTTAAATCTTGTCCTGGGTTCCCATTAGAATTTGAGCTAAACCTTTGTGTCAGCTTAATATACTCCCAGCCTTGAACTTCTTTTTGGCAGGACAAGCAGTAGGAAGTGGGAAGAGATCGCACGGAAGCTGGAGACAATCTAAGATTTTTTTTTCTGGTGGGAATCTAACCGTACAGGACCAGAATGGATGCTCCATGACTGGAGGTTTTTAAGGAAGGGATTGGACAGTCCCTTGTCTGCAATGATATAGAGCAGGGGGGAGGTCAAACTTGATTTCATGAGGGCCGCATCAGGTGTTGTGTCTCGTCCGATCTCACCACAGCCGGGGCCTTCTTATCTGCTTCCGAACGCTGAGGAATGTCCTAGTATGCCTCCCGGCCCCAGCTCTGGCTCCATGCCCAGACAGGCTGAAGAGGAGGAAATACCTCCAGCCCCCAGCTCTGGCTCCATGCCCAGGCAAACGGAGCAACTAGACCCCTCCCCCTCCTCCACAGCATGTGAGCCTGAGGGAGGTCAATTGCCAACAGCTGCAGACTGGAGTGACCCTCGCGTCAGAAGACTTGATAGGCGGAGGCAACAGAAGGAAGGGAGGGGCAGGCCTGGATAAGTGCTGAATCATGGAGCCACACCCCATGGCCTATATAAAGGATCTGCTTTCTGGCATTCTCTGAGTCAGGCAAAGTCTAAACATATCTTGCTGAAGTCACTTTCTGGTCTCCTGCCTGCCCTGAGGACTTTGCTAGGACTTTGGCAGAGCTGCAGAGGCACGCCTGATTCGGATTTCCCTGACCCGGCCGTCAACGGAGGAGTGGGACACGACATCAGGGTTGTGTCTAACCTCAAGGGGCCAGGGAGGGCATGGCCAGAGTGGATATGGTTAGCTTGATGTCACTCGTGTCGGGGGCGCCTGTGGTGGCCCTACCGCTCTGCCGGTAAAAATGGGTTCCCGAGCTCCGTTTTCAACTGCGACAGCCTCCTGCAATCCTCTGCCAGCAAAAATGGAGCTCGGGAGGGCTGCACCGTGGGCTGGTCCTTGGCCTCACGGGCTAGATCTAAGCACCCACGGGCCAGAGTTTGACAGCCCTGGTATAGACTCTCCTGCTCGTGAAGGAGGTTGGACTAGAAGACCTCCAAGGTCCCTTCCAACTCTGTTCTCCTGCTATTCATCTCTGTGGTACAAATATGGAATGGACACTGGACCAGGAGTGGGTTTTACTTACCATTGCTACCGGTTCGTTCTTGTAGATCATATTTGATGACGTCCAGGCAGGTGGGTGGAGCCTCCCAACACCGCTACTACCAGTTCGCCCGAACTGAGATGAACCGGTAGCAACTCACCACTGCACTGGACCCATCCATCCTTTGGCGTCTACCCCCTTTTTTTTGCTTTGCTTCGCAGGCATCCTTCCAGAAGGGATCCTGAAGTCCTGGCCAGTGACATCACCCAGAGAAGCATCTTCCCTGCTGTGGGGACAACCTGGCCTCTTTTTGGTGGCAACCGCTGCCCCTGCAAACCTGCTTGTGCAATGGGTGGGTTGTGAGCGCTGGTAAGACTTGTGAGCCTCACGGCCTTTGAACTGCCTTCTGATCCCTTCTTGCTTTGATCTCCATGTGGTCTCCTGTTCTGTCTCTGGGGTTTCTGCTGTCAGGTAATGAGGAGCTGTGGGTCCCATCAGCCTTGGAGATGCCGAAGCGACGAGACATCTTGGCGATTGTCCTGATTGTGCTTCCCTGGACGCTGCTTATCACCGTCTGGCATCAGAGCGCCATTGCTCCCCTGCTTGCAGTGCATAAGGGTGAGGAGAAAGCCCAGGCCAGCTCTGATCATCACTGGCCCCATCATCCACAACCACCCCATCCCCCACAACTCATCGTCAACCTTCCCCATCGTTCTATTCATTTCACCACCCAGTCTCCCATATGTTCCTTCCAAGATTCTGAACCCAAACCATCTTCGAGATCTTGAACCTTGTTTCTCGTTTAGTTTACACATAGGAGAGTCCATGGTGAATGTTAAGGGTAAACTGGGTTCACAACCAAGGTTGTGGACTGTTGAGCAGAGTACCCTATGCATAAAAACGACTGAGACTGGTTGTGTACAATAACAGTCACGTGCAGACAAACTGGGGTTTGATATTCCACCGTAGACTTGCAAGTCTACCACCGTAGACTTGCACAACAAACAAGGTCTTCTTTCAGTTCAGCAAAACACAGTTCAATTCACAACAGTCAATATCTTGAGGAATCAGTAACTAGCCATGATCAAGCAACGATCATAAAGCTCAAATATACAGTTGCAGCATGTCATCAGGTTACAATGCTGTAGCATCCCTGTAGATTCCCCAACAAGCCATAATTTAGTAGTCCTTTTATACATTGGCTACAGAGCTCAACCAATCAGGATGCTTGCATGATGCAGCACAGCCTTAAAGCAATACCATACCTTTCTACAAACATACATAGTTAGTTTATATATTGCCTGGCCAACTAGTTAGGCAAATAACAATTTCCTGACAGTGAATACTGAAGTTTCCTTATTGGCCGTGAACAAAAATCCATCTTGCCCACCAATCTGATGAAAACAGTTCAGTACAAGCTCAGTAGGAATTTAGCTACGGTTCTTCAAGAATTAAGCTGAATGGAAGGCCACCTTCCCATTCTGTGTCTCCTGGAAGGACGGAGGTCAACAGAGAAAGAACTATCTCTTCTGGAATGGCCTTTCAAAATAAATTTATTTGATAATAATAAACATAAATTTCAATATGGAAGGTTTCCTATTTTCTTCATGAGGTTCTGAAATGATTCCTTGCCCAGAAGAAGAGATAGGACTTTATTAAAATGTCCAGCTAAATATCTATTTATAAAACCCATAAAATTATTGTGCTACCTAGAGTAGTGGCCCAAATTGTGGAAACCTTTGGGGAAAAGTGAATTTCCTAAAACTAGGTCATAACACCAACTGGAGTAGTACCATAACATTATATATCAATGGAAAGATAATTTAATCAAGAATGTAAGGAAATAACTTTTATGAAGGGTTTGCTATTAGAATAGCAGTTACAGTATAAAGAAGAAATATGAACACATAGAAAAAAATTAGACACACAAAAATTATCACCACATCAGTTAATACTTAGTTGGGTAACCTTTAGCATGAATTACGGCCTTACTAATGTCTTCCCATGAAGTGAACCAACTCTTTTAGTTCTGCAACTGTTCTAATGTGAAACCAAGATTGTATGACATTGGCCAAGCCCATTTTCTTCACCACAACCTCTTCCCTCTACTATCTTATGAGCCTTGGTGGCGCAGTGGTTAGAGTGCAGTACTGCAGGCTGCTTCTGCTGACTGCTGGCTGCCTGCAATTCGGCAGTTTGAATCTCACCAGGTTCAAGGTTTGACTCAGCCTTCCATCCTTCCGAGGTGGGTAAAATGAGGGCCCAGATGGTTGGGGGCAATAGGCTGACTCCGTAAGAGAAGGTTGTAAAGCAATATATATGTCTAAGTCAGTGGTTCTCAACCTTTATAGTGCTGCGACCCCTTTAATACAATTCCCCACGATGCGACGACTGCAACCATAAAATTATTTTCGTTTTGAATTTATCGCACCTGAAGCCGTATTGGCTAGCGATCTGAACTGCTCGCGATTGCCTTGAGGACGGAGGCATTAAAGCGGAGACTCCTCCCCTATTAAGTTTATGGCGCCTGAAGCCAGATTAGGCTAGCGATTGGGAGTGATTGCAGCTGGCTTGAGAGGGAGACATCAGAGCAAAGATTTCTCTCTTTTTTAATTCATCGTGCCCGAAGCCGAATTCAGCTAGCGATTTGAAGAGCCTGCAGCTGGCGTGTGGAGTCAACCATTGGAGCGCGATTCTTTGACTTGCAAGTATACTTCCCATATTTCCGATGGTCTTAGGCGACCCCTGGCAAATCGTCATTCGACCCCCAAGGGGGTCACGACCCACAGGTTGAGAACCGCTGGTCTAAGTGCTATTGCTATTGCTATCGGGATTAGAGTTCCATCTTGCCTACCGTTTTTTCCCCAACTACTAGATAAATATGGACCAACAAAATATAAAAAATAATACCTTCTTTTTCTCTGGTGCTTTAAGTCCTGAGTTTTAGAGATTCAGGACCTACTCAGTAATCTTCCATAAAGGACAACCAGATTGACTTTGTTCTCCCAATTCCTGAGCCAACACCTTACCTAGCACAACACACTAGGCATGAAGAAAGTATAATAGTTCTCCAAAAAAAAGCCTTAAATCCATTCAGTATGGAAAAAATTTGCACAGGAGCAGGTGAAGCTTGGCTGATAAACCCCAAGGAAGCAATAATATTTAAGTGTAAAATTCTTTTCCTGGAACCCTAAGGAGCCATATCTTGGTCTTTCTTGATTGCCTTGAATCAAAAATTGGTAGGTTGACTGACGTTCAGATCAAAAGTGTCCCATGAATCATTTCATCATTTCTGTTACGTACGTTGGTAGGAATAAACGGACTGTCTGTGTGTGCTTTTTAAAAACTCATTTTGACCTTTAAAAATGAACGGTTTTATTTATGCACGGGTCTTTTACAAACGATATTTCAAATGGGGTATGTTGCAGGTTAGCTATATCTTTGCAACAGCAAGGCTCTTTCAATTTGATCAATCTTTCATTTTTTCCTTGAAGATGATAACGACAACGATGATATCAATACTGTATTTATTAAATAGGTAAAGGCAAATTTCCACACTTAGGATATTGCTGTCCATGGTCCTGAAGTCAGAATCTCTAACCTTGCTGTCCATGGTCCTGAAGTCAAAATCTCCAACCTTTTCTATTTCTATTTCATTTCTCCTAGGCCTGTTTCAGCTAGCTGTCTCTTTTTAATCTTTTTATATATAAAGAAGCACATTCTATTTTCTTTTTCTTTTTTTATGATTTTTAAATGGTTTTTTTTCTTTAACATATATGAATACTTAGTGAACAGTACATTGCCTGGGTCAATTTACTTTATGCAGAATACTCATAACAATAATAATGCTATTTAGATATACATAAGATATAGATATAAGGACGCAGTGGCTCAGGGGCTAAGACAGCTGAGCTTGTCAATTGAAAGGTCGGCAGTTCGGCGGTTCGAATCTCTAGTGCTGCCGTGTAACGGAGTGAGCTCCCGTTATTAGTCCCAGCTTCTGCCAACCTAGCAGTTTTGAAAGCACGTAAAAATGCAAGTAGAAAAAATAGGGACCACCTTTGGTGGGAAGGTAACAGCATTCCGTGCGCCGGCCACATGAACACAGAGACGTCTTCGGACAGCGCTGGCTCTTCGGCTTTGAAACGGAGATGAGCACCGCCCCCTAGAGTCGGCCACGACTAGCACATATGTGCGAAGGGAATCTTTACCTTTCCCTTAAGATATAGATATTTAGATATACATACATTTAGATATAGATATCCCAATCCCTATCGGATGGATGTCAATGCCAGCCCCCAACCTCTCCACTCACACCTGTTTCCTCAGCCTTCTTTATTTTTCATTCTTTCCGTTCGCCAGGTAGCAGCAAATTGTTGGTTTCCTGTTGCAGTAGATGGGTAGATTTTTATACAGTTAGAGGATTAGGGGGAATCCTTTGGCTGGGAGAAATGAGATGACTGCTTTGCTTCTGATCACAGTAGGAAAAAAGGCAACGTTCCCCAGGGCAAACACAGGTCAGGTTTTTTAATCCATAGAATTGAGTGAGGGCTGTTGGGCTATGTTTCTGATAGCTCTGGATTATTCTCATCTCCCTAAAGAATTGTGAGAAGTATAATAATAATAATGGAGGTGCTCCCTTCAGCTAACCCTACATCAGATCCTTGTCAAACGGCAGTCGCCAAGATTTCCTGGTAGGAAAGACAATCCCGTTTCTTCAGTTTTATTGTCTTGAGAAAAAAGATGCCCAACTGATTTTGGTCCACCCATTGGCAAATTTTTAAGAGCAGGCCACAACGAAGAAGAAGGAGCAGAGGGAGATTTCCATTCAATTCATTAGTTTTAATTGGAATTACATTGGATTGCTAAAATACACTTAATACGATTATTCCCTGGTCGTGCATGACTTGCTTATGGAATTAACACGTTTCCTACAATGCTCTGACTCATAAACTAATCAGACTACACGTACACAATAGGTTGAACCACCCAAAAATTAAATCTAAACAGCTTTAGTAATGTTAGATGAATGAAGTCACTAAATCTTGATCAAATCTGGTGATGTTTGCTATTGGAATGCAATTGGTTACAGGTACAGATTAACAGAGTTAGAAGGGACCTTGTAGGTCATCTAGTCCAACCCCCCATCCAAGCTGATCCTACACCATTTTTGACAGATTCCCACAGATGCCGTCACATCCTCCTTCCACCATTCCTTGACTTATGACCATTATTGAGCCTCCAATTTCTGTTGCTAAGTGAGACATCTGTTAAGTGCGAGATTTGTTAAGTGAGTTTTGCCCCATTTTATGACCTTTCTTGCCACGGTTGTTAAGTGAATGACTGCAGTTGTTAAGAAACATGGCTGTTAAGTGAATCTGGGATTCGGGCTAAGAGTCGGTGGTGACTGAATGAAGCTGAGAGTTTACTGGCCGGATGCCCTTCCTGACACCTACGCGGGGTTCACAGCAGATATTTTCTCTTTGCGCCCTGATAGAGAAACATCTGCCGCTGCCTAGGATTGAACTATCAACCTTCCGAATGGGAGGCAAGAGTCTTCACCTCTAGGCCACCACGTTGCTCTAATGCCACTATTCATTAAGCCCCTTTAGGTAATGGAATGCTATCCTGGTGCATTTGGGTTTTCCCCGTTCTTCATTCACCTAGGTCAGACTCTGCAAACTTGGCTCTTGTCGTGTCCCACTCCTCCGCTGACGGCCGGGTCAGGGAAATCCGAATCAGGCGTGCCTCTGCAGCTCTGCCAAAGTCCTAGCAAAGTCCTCAGGGCAGGCAGGAGACCAGAAAGTGACTTCAGCAAGATATGTTTAGACTTTGCCTGACTCAGAGAATGCCAGAAAGCAGGTCCTTTATATAGGCCATGGGGTGTGGCTCCATGACTCAGCACTTATCCAGGCCTGCCCCTCCCTTCCTTCTGTTGCCTCCACCTATCAAGTCTTCTGACGCGAGGGTCACTCCAGTCTGCAGCTGTTGGCAATTGACCTCCCTCAGGCTCACATGCTGTGGAGGAGGGGGAGGGGTCTAGTTGCTCCGTTTGCCTGGGCATGGAGCCAGAGCTGGGGGCTGGAGATACTTCCTCCTCTTCAGCCTGTCTGGGCATGGAGCCAGGGCTGGGGCCGGGAGGCATACTAGGACATTCCTCAGCGTTCGGAAGCAGATAAGAAGGCCCCGGCTGCGGTGAGAGCGGGCAAGACACAACAGCTCTTTTAAGACTTGTGAACTTCAACTCCCAGAGTTCCTCAGCCAGCAAAGCTGAGCAAGTCCACAAGTCTTTAAAGAGCCAAGTTTGCAGACTCTGACCTAGATGTTACTGCCAATTTGCTACCCTTGGTTCAAGACGAACAGTGCTCGCCTACTTCTATTTCTTTATAAAAATATAAGTAGGGGAAAAAGGGTGTTAGCTGAAAAGAATTGTGTTGATGAAGTTGTTTTGCTCCTTTCAAAACACAGCATTCCAATCTGATGAAGTATCTGGTGAAATAATTATATTTTGCATCCCCACACAGAGCTTGATTATTTTCAAACAGACTCAAAGGGTAACTTACGGTGTATTTTTTTCAGGGATGTGGGGCGGTGGGGGGGAGACGTGAGCCGGAGGAGAACACCGAGTTGAAGTATAAAATGTACGTTTTTATAACCTGATGTGATCCTGGTCACGTTCAGGATTTCAAGTAAACAAGCTGGAGAATCAATAAAACAAATCAATGAACCAAAATAAGGGTAGAGCGATTTCACAAACTGCTTTCTCCTGAAATTACTTTGTCAGTTTTTACAGAACTGGGGTTGAATTACTCACACTGGCAGTCCACACATTGGCTGCACCTCCACCCACCCCATTTTGGGCTATGCCTAAGCTGGAACTTCTAGTACCTATTGATCTTCCAAAACTGTCTTCACTGACCCAAAGCACCTCTCTTAAAATACTATGAAAGCCAGTATGGTTAACTGGCCTAGAAACCAGGAGATGCTGAGTTCTACTCCTGCCTTATGTATGAAAGCCAGATGGGTGATTTTGACCCAGTCACCAGGAGATTGGGAATTCTAGCCCCACTTTAGGCATGAAAGCTGGCTGGGTGACTGTTGTGAGCCAGGCTCAAGTAGTTATTACCAGGCACAATCAGTCCTAAGCAAACATATTTTATTAGAAGAGCTGAGAATGAAGTAAGTCATTAAATTAGTCCAATTTAAGTCCAAAACAAAGTCCTTCAGAAAAAGTCCTTTGGCCTTATCACAAACCTTTGTTTTCTTTGGCACCCTGCCAAAGGCTTTTCTTGGCAAGAACCCCAAAAAGCTCAGAAACAGGAGACAAGAAATAATTGTAGCAACGTTGCTTTCCTACAAAGCGCCCAAGAGCCATTGCTGCTCTTTTAAGCTTTATGGGAGGGGCCAATCATCTCTTGGACTTAATCCTGAGTCGTCCTTTTTGCTTCAGCTGCTCTTGCCTTCTGGCAGCTCTTTGCATGCGTGCATTAGGAACAGGCTTCTCCTGTTCCTCTGCCTCTCTGCTGTCCACCTCTGGAGGCTCTGGAGTCCGTGCATCGCTCCCAGATGGCCCTGCCTCCGATGCAGAGCTCTTGTCCGGGCCTTCCCCTGACTCCAGGACTGGCCCATCATCCTCCCCAGCCTCCTCAGTGTCCGACTCTGCTGCTAGTTCCACAGGCTGCTGACGGACCACAACAGTGACTTTAGTCCAGTCTCTTACTTTCAGCCCAACTCACCTCCCAACTTCCCATGGTAGGCTTGTGGCAGGCATGAACCCTGAAGGCAGAAAGGTAGAAAGATGACTTTTCTCTCTCTCTCTCTCTCTCTCTCTCTCACACACACACACACACACACACAAACACACACACCCCAGATCTCTCCAAACTTCGTGTTTCTTAGTGTAGAAACACAACCTTATTGTTCTGGATAGCTATACCCTATGCAGGAACAACCAACTAGTATCTCTGTAATTCAATTTGGTGCCCTTCAAACATTTTCAGCTTCAACTCAAGGCCAACCATTCCAAGTTCAGAGTATTTGGAATCTTTCGAATCTTCATCGTTGCAGTAACCATTTCACCCCGATTCATTTGATTCCATTCAGCTTCACCATGGTTTCCTCAGCCAGTTGACTTGGTTATTATAGTTTTCTCCCACGATTTTTGTGTGTGTGTGTGTGCTCCAAATACAAATTACAGATGATGGTGATGATGACAATTACTTACAGACACGCATCAGCTTCTACAGCTTTTGCCACAAAGTCAGAAGGCAGATTGTCTTACCCCACAGAATAGAATAGAATAGAATAGAATAGAATAGAATAGAATAGAATAGAATAGAATAGAATAGAATAGAATTTTTTATTGGCCAAGTGTGATTAGACACACAAGGAATTTGTCTTTGGTGCATAGGCTCTTAGTGTACATAAAAGAAAAGATACATTCATCCAGAATCATAAGGTACAACACTTCATGATAGTCATAGGGTACAAATAAGCAATCAGGAAACAATCAATATCAATATAAATCATAAGGATATAAGCAACAAAGTTACAGTCATGCAGTCATCAGTGGAAGGAGATGGGTGATGGGAACAATGAGAAGGTTAATAGTAGTGCAGACTTAGTGAATAGTTTGACAGTGTTGAGGGAATTATTTGTTTAGCAGAGTGATGGCATTTGGAAAGAAACTGTCCTTGTGTCTAGTTGTTCTGGTGTGCAGTGCTCTATAGTGTCGTTTTGAGGGTAGGAGTTGAAACAGTTTATGTCCAGGATTTGAGGGGTCTGTAAATATTTTCATGGCCCTCTTTTTGACTCGTGCAGTATACAGGTCCTCAATGGAAGGCAGGTTGGTAGCCATTGTTTTTCTGCAGTTCTAATTATCTTCTGAAGTCTGGGTCTGTCTTGTTGGGTTGCAAAACCAAACCAAACAGTTATAGAGGTGCAGATGACAGACTCAATAATTCCTCTGTAGAACTGTATCAGCAGCTCCTTGGATGATACAAGGAAACAAAGGGGAACCCATGAGCTTCAGGATTAGAAGATGCTTTGAGCCTTATTATCAAATGCAGAACTGAGAGTGACTTAGGACATAGGGGAAGACGGTGTGCAATCAAATATGATCTGCCCACTTTCTATTCCGTACGCCTGATGGCTTCTAGTCTTCTGCTTGTTTTCTTTTCCTCTTTCTTGACCCCTGCCAAGAGGAGATCTTTATCTTTTTGCTGCTTCAGCTCTTCTTCTCTTGTTCCTTCTCTACTGCAGAGGATGGTGGGGACACCCGTCGTGACTTCTCTCAAGGCTCGGACTCTAAGGAGTATTGTTTATCTGACCGTGACATTGTGGAGGTGGTTAGGACAGAATATGTCTACACCCGCCCACCTCCTTGGTCGGACGCCTTGCCCACTATCCACGTGGTCACTCCCACTTACAGCCGGCCGGTCCAAAAGGCGGAGCTGACACGGTTGTCCAATACTTTTTTGCACGTTCCAAACTTGCACTGGATCTTGGTGGAAGACTCTCAACGTCGGACTGCTCTGGTCACTCGGCTTTTGCGAGACACGGGGCTGAACTACACCCACCTCAATGTGGAGACCCCACGCAACTACAAGCTGAGAGGGGACATGCGGGACCCCCGGATTCCTCGGGGAACCATGCAAAGGAACCTGGCCCTACGGTGGCTGAGGGAGACATTTAATAGAAACAACAGCCAACCAGGGATTGTATACTTTGCGGATGACGATAACACTTATAGCCTGGAACTTTTTGAGGAGGTAAGATGCTCGCGGGCCACTCAGCCAACTGGGTTAAGTTGCTAATGCTGGCCTGCAACGGTTCACGCTTCCCTCTGTTAGGAAGCCTTGGTGGGCCTTCTCCACCAATATTGAGATGGTGCAGAAGAGATTGAAGGTAAGTGAAAACACCACGTTCAATTCCAGGTCTTTAGTTTTAGGTAGGTTATTTGTACAGATGAAGGATTTAATCTTGACTTTAAGAGCTGTGGTGGTACAGTGGTTAGAGTGCAGTATTGCAGGCTACTTCTGCTGACTGCCGGCCGCCTGCAATTTGGCAGTTCGAATGTCACCAGGTTCAAGGTTGACTCAGCCTTCCATCCTTCCGAGGTGGGTAAAATGAGGACCCAGATTGTTGGGGGGCAAGATGACTCTGACTCTGTAAACCACTTAGAGAGGGCTGTAAAGCACTGTGAAGAGGTATATAAGTCTAAGTGCCCTTCCTTCCTTCCTTCCTTCCTTCCTTCCTTCCTTCCTTCCTTCCTTCCTTCCTTCCTTCCCTCCCCACTTCCCAGTAGTTAGAATGCAGTATTGCAAGCTAACTCTGCCAGCGGTTTGATCCTGATTGGCTCAAGGCTGACTCAGACTTCCATCCTTCTGAGGTGGGTAAAATGAGGACCCAGATTGCTGGGGGCAATGTGCTGACTCTGTAAACCGCTTAGAGAGGTCTGTAAAGCACTGTGAAGCGGTATATAAGTCTGAGTGCTATTGCTATTCCTATTAATATACAGAAATCGCCTCGTCCTCTATTCCCTTCTGAAATGCTGAAGTTCTTCAAGTCCATTGATGGTGGGTGAGAACAGTGGTCATTTAATCCAGGTCTCCATCATAGCCAGATGCATTAAAGGCCTTGCAGGTGGATTGAGAGAAGGATAATTTCTCTGTCTTTTTGATGCCTCCCCGTGAGACAATGATTGTTTACTCTTTCTGTACCAAAGGGAGAGGTGGTGGTGAGAGATGGAAGGGATGAGATGGGATGAAGCTGTCTTATTTCGCAAGCTATACCATTGTACCTTGTCAAGTTGTGTTTTGGGATTTTGGAAAATGAAGTCCAGTAGATATGAAGGCCAATTACTGCTCCGATCTTAATGACCGTGGTAGCCAGCAATGGTTGGTTTCTCCTCAAACCAAGCAGCTCCACCTTTTGGGCAAAGAAAATAATGTGATCGGCAAGTTAAGTCTTATGAAGAACAGCTGCAGGATCTGAGTTTGGCTAGTCTAAAGAAAAGAAGGACTAGGGGTGACATGACTGCAGTCTTCCAATATTTGAGGGGCTGCCACAAAGAAGAGGGGAGTCAAATTATTTTCCAAAGCACTGGAGGGCAGGACAAGAAACAATGGTTGGAAACTAATCAAAGAAAGAAGGAACCTGGAGTTAAGGAGAAACTTCCTAACAGTGAGGACAATTAACCAGTGGAATAGCTTTGCCTCCAGAAATCTTAGGTGCTCCATCACTGAAGGTTTTTAAGAAGAGGCTAGAATAGACAGTCACTTATCTAAAGTGATATAGGTTCTCTTGCTTGAGCGGAGGACTGGACTAGAATACCTTCAAAGTTTATTCTATTCCTATTCCTATTATTTCTATTCCTATTATTTCTTATTCTTTTCTTTTCTTTTCTATTCTATTCTATTCTATTCTATTCTATTCTATTCTATTCTATTCTATTCTATTCTATTCTATTCTATTCTATTCTATTCTATTCTATTCTACCCTACCCTACCCTACCCTATTCTATTTCTATTTCTATTTCTATTATTCCTTATTCTATTCTATTCTATTCTATTCTATTCTATTCTATTCTATTCTATTCTATTCTATTCTATTCCATTCCATTCCATTCCATTCTATTCTATTCTTCTCTTAAACCATGAAGGTTTGGAAATAGATGTTGATAATACAGGGAATGAGAGAGAGAAGGAAGTTGTTGCTTTTTTAGGAAGGACTCACAGGTAACACTGAGAAAATAGTCCAAGCATCAGAAGCAGCAAAGGAGGGAAAAAAAATGTGATTTATAGGGGTGTCTATCCACATGCTAGATTTGAAAGAATCTTTTAACAGGTTTCAATCTGTGCTAAGGATGTGCCGAGGGCTAAAAAAAAACCCAAAAAACCCTCCATTTAGCTGTCTGCAACAGTTGGATGGAATTCATTTTTGACATGTGTTTTTTTCTGTAGATAATAATTTCGTAACTGTCTATATTTTCAATGCCTCATTACATATTGTGCTTTCCCTATTATTGTCTCCTAATTGACAAACTGTTCCTATAAATTGTCCACAGATATATATATATATTTTTTAAAAAATGCAAAGCACCCTGTTTTCCTTTATTTAAAGGGTTGAATTGTGAATTCCCCTGATGTAGACTGTTTTTTTTTAAAAAAAATGCAACTGTCACTACTAATGCAGAATTTCTAGGATGTATTACATAGTCCTCGCTTAACGACCAGTCCCTTAGTAAACATTCCTAGTTACGACGGACTTCACCAGGACTACTTAACACCCGATTTCGAAGTTCTAGCAGCGGCTCACACACAAGCACACATACATACACACTAACACAAACGCACAACTTGTAATCTTGGATGTTTGGCAGCTGACTCGAATTTAGGGATCATTGGCAGAATCCTGTGGTCACATGACTACAATTTTTAGTATTTTTAAAATCAGTTTCCGAGCGTTTTGTTCGGGGCTTTCAACAAAAAATGCCCACTGGGTAAAATGGTCATTCACTTAATGACCGCGAGGGCCTCTTAATGACTACTGCAAAAGAGGTTATCAATCAGGCATGGCGAGGTGTTGTCCTGTTTAACAACCTCCAAGACTTACAGCTGTAATTCCAAGTCATAAATCAATACCTATACCTTTTTTTTCCCAGATTTTTTTTTTTTTTGGATGGGTATGTGTGGCAAACTTTTGATCAAAGGTCATCAGATTTCGTTGCACATCTGTGTTTCCCACCTATAAACATCCATGGGAATCAAAGACCCAGATTTCCTTCCAGGGGGATTTGATCCGATCAATGGGAAAACGTCTGCACTTTCTTTCTAAATAGAAGTTGATTCCAGAATTCAGAATCACAGAATAACACAGTTGGAAGGGACCCTGGAGGTCTTCTAGTCCAATCCACTCTCTTTCTATCTCTCTCTCACTCACTCACTCTCATTCTCTCTCTCTCTCCCTCTCCCTCTCTCTCTCTCCCTTCCTCTCTCCCTCTCTCTCCCTCTCTTTCTCTTTCTCTTTCTCTCTCACTCTCCCTGTCTTCCTTCCTCTCCCTCTCTCCTCCTCTCCTTCTTTTCCTCTCCCTCCCTCTCAACATCTCCCTCCCTCCTCTCTATCTCTCCATATCTTCCTTCCTTCCTTCCTTCCTTCCTTCCTTCCTTCCTTCCTTCCTTCCTTCCTTCCTTCCTTCCTTTTCTCTATCTAGTTATCTTCTCTATGTAGTTATCTTATCATGCAGGAGACCTTATTGGAGGCTAAAACATATGAAGAACGGTATACCCCATTGGATAAATCATCATTCATGAGCTACTAGTTCGCACTCAGAGAAACCCAGCAAGGTTGGGAGTGAGCCCAAAGGTCTTTAGGGCAAAACCACTATGTATCCAAGGGTGAAATTAAGCAGGTTCTGACAGGTTCTGGAGAACCGATAGTGGAAATTTTGAGTAGTTCAGAGGCAAATACCTACCTCTGGCTGGCCCCAGAGTGGGGAGGAAATGGAGATTTTGCAGTATCCTTCCCCCAGGAGTGGGGAGGGAATGGGGATTTTGCAATATCCTTCCCCCAGGAATGGGATGGCAATGGAGATTTTGCAATATCCTTTTCCCAGGAGTGGGGTGGGAATGGGGATTTTGCGGTAGCCTTCCCCCAGGAGTGGGGTGGGAATGGAGATTTTGCAATATCCTTCTCCCACGAGTGGGGTGGGAATGGGGATTTTGCAGGTTCCTTCCCCTGCCACGCCCACCAAGCCATGCCCACAGAACCAGTAGTAAAAAAAATTGGATTTCACCACTGTACGCATCTCCATAATTTTCCCCATACACATAGTTATCGACCTACGACCCCAATTTCCACCGCTATGCAAGTTAAGTGGGTTTCAGCCCATTTTACAACCTTCCTTGCCACGGAAGGTTTAGTAACACGGTCGTTCAGCGAATCCAGTTTGCCCACAGATTCAGCATGTCAGAAAGTCACCGAAGGAGATCACAGGACCCCTCCTGGGACTCTGCAATTGTCATAAATACGAACCAGTTGCCAAGCATCCGAGTTTTGATTCTGTGACCATGGCTATGGCTGCAATAGTCACAAGTGTGAAAATGGTCACTTTTTTTCAATGCCATTATAACTTCAAAAAGTAAGAGAATCGTAAGTCGAGGACTACCTACAGCAGCCTCATAAGAGACACTGTAGTTTGGCTCAAAACACAGGGGGTGGGGCAGGGAGCTACAACTTGGTTGTAACTTCTGTATGGGAAAAAAAACTGAGCTTTTTTTTCTGGCTGCATGCAGAAATGAGCTTTCTTCAAGAGGGCTTCTTGGGGAAAGGATGTGAGATAAAAGCAGGGAGGCGGGAATAGAAATGAAGGAGCCTTTTATTGATACTCAGAATTCAAATACTGTAATTCAAATTCAATCCAATCCACTTCAAACTTTTATTGTTAATGCACAACGTGTGTACAATGAGATTGGATGAGCCTCCTGTCAGGGTTCCGACTGATGCCCTAATTAAATCATGAGCCTCGAGCCGAGCTTCAAAAAGAAATCCAGTTATTTATTAACAGCTTCGTGTCGGCACATTCCCAAGGGAAGCCAGCTCTGACCCTACATAATTTACCCCCCAATCATGACTCTGTTTCCCCCCTCCCACCGGGTGTGTCATCAATCACATTCACCAACGGAGCAATTTTGCAGGTTGTAGAGGCCACTCCCCTCTAGCCGCTGTGGGTAACTCTGGAATACACCCTTGAGAAAGATAAGTCTGGAATGTGCATCTGTCTTTGGCTGCTGTGCCGTTTCATCGGTTTCCCATCCCCCCCCCTTATTTATGGCAACTCAAGAGCAGGCCAGGGATGCTACGCGAGTTGACATCCCCTTTAGTGCAGCCCCCGCCCCCATTAAACACAAAATACATCACAATGACTCATAAGTGAAAGAAGGGGGGGAAAACCTTAACCCAATAGATCATACTAACGGACACACAATCCTTTATACATATATGTGCATAACATTACGTATTGTATTAACATAACTATACGGCCTTAAAAATGGCCTCAACATGAGATTGTGTTTCTCTCTCTCTTTTTTCCTTAAGTCTTCTGGGAGGCCCATAAAACAGCACCCACCCCCTCCCTTCCAATAGCGGCTTATTTGCATAGTACTGCTATTAAAGAACACTAACTCTGATTCACTGCCAGCAGTGTGCAGCGGTTTTTATAGACCAGAGCGCATGACGCATTCCTTTCCCTCAGGATTTTTATAAATTAAGTCATTTTCAGCCACGCTGTAAAGTTAATTAATTTAAATGCAGGCAAATGAAATGTTGCCTGTTGTCGAAATGTGGACTCCGGGCTGAATCGTTTCCTTTTATTTATTTTTTATTTATTTTATTTTTTTCCCAAAAAGATTTGCCCCAAAACAGCAGTCTGAAAACGAGAAAAAAGGATCCGAGAAGGAGAACAGTTTGAAATCGGCAAGGAAACAAGGCCAGATTTAGCGACTCGAAATAGGACTATTTATTTATCGTGCACAAAAATGCAAGGGATAAAAATACAAAACGTAAATTTTAAAATCTAAAATATTATAAACCAGTGGCCCCTACCTTTTTGGGCATTAGGGATTGGTTCTGTGGAGAGAGGTTTTGTTCTGTCCCCCTTCGCCCCCGTCCGAGCGATGGCTTAATTAGCCGGCACTATCAGCTCTGACAGCAAAATAGCGAGTGTCTGCCAAGTGTCTCTGTTATTTCCCTTGACGCCGATGAGTCACCCAGGAACAAACAGTACTTCAGCTCTTAGTTAATCAGTTGATTTGCCTGCTACGAAGAGGCACAGCAGCTCTTGCTGCCTTTATATCCTGTGGGGTGTGGCTCCATGAGTCACCACTTCCTAGGCCTGCCCCACCCCTGCTTCTGTTGTTCCCTCCTCTCCTGCCTACGAAACCTAGGGTCCAGCCAGGCCTGATTGCCATCAGCTGGGTCTGGAGGTGTGGCCTGGGGGGAGGAAGAGTCAGGGGACAGAGGCCTCATTATCTCTTCCACCTGGCCTGCTTCTGGCTCCAAGTCACTTTCTGGCAGGAGGCCCGGCTCGGGGGGCACAGACACAACAGGTTTTTCCATGGACCTGAGGGTGGGGGGGGCTTGGTTTCGTGTGCTGCCTGCATCCCGTGGGTGGGGCTTCGCTTGTTTGCATGACACGGTTTCTAACATGCTGCGGATCAGTGCCAGTCCACCGACTGGGGGTTGGAGACTCCTCTTATAAATGTATGCCTCAATTACGGATATAATTTTTTGGTTCATTTGTCACAGCCGGGAAATCAGCAAGATCTCCATTACAGGCTCTGTCTTGGCCTTCTTACACTATATGTTGGATAGTTTGTTTTTTGGGGCCTCACAGTCACAATTCGGGGAGGGTGTATTTTTGCCTAACTTATAGAGGGCATCAGAAGGGCGCGATGGCTCAGCGGTTAAAGGCGCTGAGAGCGTCAGCTGGAAAGATGATAGCCTAGGTTTCAGGGTTCCGGTTAATACACCCATTCCACACAGAATTCCGAGGCAAGTAGATTCCTGAAAGAACAGTTTTATTGGATATATCATATTGGCACAGACTGGTGAAAACCGACTCTAAGGGTTCCCATGGTTTTCACCTAATTAAAAGTAAAAGTTTTCCCCTCTTCCCAAACAGTCACATCGTCCAATCAGGGTGCTGTCCAGTTGCTGAGTAACATCACTCCTCTCTTCAGCCACCTGTTGGAATGCCCTTGGTTCCCAGGGGAAAGTATTTTGTTTTGGCTACAAATCCCCAGCTATCTCTACTTCCCCCTTTCCCCAACCCTCATCTCCATTGTGGCAACCGGAAGCTTCAAAGATGGCCTCAAGTCAGGCCAGCATCAGTGTTGACACTGGGTTTGGGATCTGAGCATTATGCGAAGGTGGGAGTTCCCATTCCTTGTCCCAGCAGTTTAAAAGAATGTAGATGCGAGTAGATTAATAGGTACCACTTCGCTGGGAAGGTAAAGTGCTCTGCGCATCTTTGGTTTATAGCCATGCTGGCAAGATGACCACGGAAGTGTCTTCGGACAACGCTGGCTCCCTTGGCTAAGAAACAGAGATGAGCACTTCCCCCTAGAGCAGGGAGGGCGAACATTTTCGGCGCCAAGTGCCGAAAAGGGAGCGCTTTGTGAGTGCACGGGCTCATCACGGCCGCAACCAGGAAGAGGAGTGGCCCAGAAACTGGAAGCTGCTGGTTTCCGGTGCATCCATGCACGCCGGCCAGAAAGTCTTTCGGTTACTGCTGCACATGCACACACGCCGATCAGCTGGCCAGTGTGCATGTTCGTGCCAGAAAATGGAAACCTAGCTCTTCCGGTTTCCGGCACTGCTGCACGCACAAAGACCAGCCGATCGGCATGTGCATATCATTCCAGAAACCTGGAAGAGGAACAGGTGATGCCGCGCATGCCAGGCGACGGCTTCGTGTGCCGCTTCAGACACGTGTGTCATAGGATCGCCATCTCAGCCCTAGGGTCAGAGACAACTGGACAGAAAAACCTTTATGTTTTATAGGAGGCCTCTGCACATCTACCATGGCCGGTGTTCTGACCTAGGCTTGCTTAAAAAGCAGGAAGCAGGAATTGAAATAAAAGCCTCTTTTATTTACACGACTGTGAATTAATTTCATTCAGAGTCAGCAAGGTTTGTCCAAACAGTTTTTCAAAGGAATATTTATCAACACACCTTATCTCGCTTGGCAAGCTGCCACGTAACTTGTTTCCAAAGGCAGAGTAAGGCAAAATGTAGCATAAAGTCTCTTAGGGTCATGAACAGAACTTTGCACTCTTGAAACTACCAAACGAACAAAATGTTTCCTGCAAAAGCCCCCTCCACATTCACTCCTCTTTTGTCTCCTATGGGAGGGGCCAATCACCCCCAAGGTGTGGCTTGATTCCCAAACTGGCCCTGCTTTTTAGTTGTTCTTGTCTTCTGGCAGCTCTGGGCATGTGCACACTGGGAACGGGCTCCAGCTGTTCCTCTGCCTCGCTGCTGTCTATCTCCCTCTCTGCCTCAGATGCAGAACCCTCATCCAAGCTTTCCCCAGCCCCCAGGACTGGCCCATGTTCCTCCCCAACCTCCTCACTGTCTGATTCTGCTGCCAGCTCCACTGGCCACTGGCGGGACACAACAGCCAGTGTGAGTTGAGTTCAGTGTTGTCCATATCTCACGGAGCCGATCCAATCCAGGTGGTATAAATAAGGCTAGCTTACAGAAGCTATCATGGACCAGACGTAACGTATAGTGACCAGATGTCCCGCTTTTGGCGGGACAGTCCCGCTTTTTAATAATTTGTCCCTTGTCCCGCGGCAATTCCAAAAAGTCCCGATTTCTTTTTTGTTTCACTCCCATTCTGAAAATGGGAGGCGGCAACGCAAGAGGAGGAGGCGGAGAAGGGGGAGTGGTGGAGAAGAGGGCGCGAGAGGGAGGAGAGACGCCACTTGACTTTACCCGAGAGGAAGAGAAGAGCGGAGAGGAGAGCCGAGCCTGCCTGGAAGAGCCAAGAGGAGAGCCGAGCCTGCCTGGAAGAGTGGAGAAGCAGCAGCCGCTCCTCCTCCTTCAGGCAGGTGGCAAGACTCAGCGCGCATGCACAGCCCCCCCACCCCCCCGGTCAATGGTGTCCCGCTTTGCCATCGCTGAAATCTGGTCACTTTAACCTAATGCCAACAGTCTTATTACTGTCATATGAGTGGTGTACCATGTTCCACAGCAAATGAGGATAGGGCAAATAAAATACACTTAGGTTGAAATTACATGGTTTGTTTATTTATTTATTTATTTAATCATATTTATATACCGCCCTATCTCCCGAAGGACTCAGGGCAGTTCACAGGCACTTAAAAAACACATAAATACAATATAAAAACAGTTTAAAAACTTATTCTAAAAGCCCGTTAATTAAAATATAAGAATAAAACCCAATTAAAAACCATAAATTTAAAATCTAGCTCAGTCCTGCACAATTAAATAAGTATGTTTTAAGCCCGCGGCGGAAGGTCCGAAGGTCCGGAAGCTGACGAAATCCGGGGGGTAGTTCGTTCCAGAGGGTGGGAGCCCCCACAGAGAAGGCCCTTCCCCTGGGCGTCGCCAGACGACATTGCCTCGCTGACGGCACCCTGAGGAGACCCTCTCTATGAGAGCGCACGGGTCGGTGAGAGGTATTCAGTAGCAGTAGGCGGTCCCGTAAATAACTCCAATGCCATGGAGCGCTTTAAAGGTGGTCACCAAAACCTTGAAGCGCACCCGAAGGCCACAGGTAGCCAGTGCAGTCTGCGCAGGATGGTGTTATCACGGGAGCCACGAGGGCCCCCATCTATCACCCGCGCAGTCGCATTCTGGACTAACTGTAGCCTCCGGATGCCCTTCAAGGGGAGCCCCATGTAGAGAGCATTGCAGTAATCCAGGCGAGACGTCACGAGTGCGTGAGTGACCATGCATAGGGCATCTCGGTCCAGAAAGGGGCGCAACTGGCGTACCAGGCGAACCTGGTAGAACGCTTCCTGAGACGGCCAAATGATCTTCTAAAGACAGCCGTTCATCCAGGAGGACGCCTAAGTTGCGGACCCTCTCCATCGGGTTTGTTAGAAGTTTAGGCTTGGTATACTTTTTATCTGAAGTAAAGGCCCACCGTTCTCTTTCAATTCAATACTACAATAATCCTCTAAGACATAGGCAAAAATCAGAATATGGTCACGGCTGATTCTATGATCTGAAGTGGAACTAATTGTCTGCCCTCCAGACTTGGATTAAAGACAGCAGAAAGGAGGGCAAACCATTAACTTTATACAGATAATCCTAGACTTATGGCCACTCGTTTAACGAAGTTATGACACCACTGAAAAAAGTTAACGATGATCCCTCCTCAAAGTTACAACCATCACCCACCTCGGTCACATGATCACAACTTGGGTTCTTGGCAACTGACCAGCATCCTGTGGTCACGTGCAAATTTGATATGCGAATTTCCCAGTTGGCCTCCAACAAGTAAAGTCAACGGGGGAATTCATTGAATGACCACATAATTCACTTAACAACTGTATGATTCACAGTAAAACAAAAAAATAATTTGAGTCTGGTCACGTCGTTCTTTGGATGCTTAGCAGCCTAAATTCCAGCCGCGATTGTGGTCGTAACTTGAGGATTACCTGTATATGCCCCAAAGACAAACTCCTTGTGTGTCCAAGGAGTTTGTCTTTGGCCAATAAAGAATTCTATTCTATTCTATTCTATTCTATTCTATTCTATTCTATTCTATTCTATTCTATTCTATTCTATTCTATTCTTATTTCATTCATTATTCTATTCTATTCTATTCTATTCTGTTCTGTTCTGTTCTATTCTATTCTATTCTTATTTCATTCATTATTCTATTCTATTCTATTCTATTCTATTCTATTCTATTCTATTCTATTCTATTAATTGTTTTATTCCTATTCTATTCTATTCTATTCTATTCTATTCTATTCTATTCTATTCTATTCTATTCTATTCTATTCTTATTGTTTTATTCCTATTCTATTCTGTTCTATTCTATTCTATTCTAATTCCATTCATTATTCTATTCTATTCTATTCTATTCTATTCTATTCTATTCTATTCTATTCTATTCTATTCTATTCTTATTTCATTCATTATTCTATTCTGTTCTGTTCTGTTCTGTTCTGTTCTATCTCATTCTATTCTATTCTATTCTTATTCTATTCTATTCTATTCTATATTCTATTCTGTTCTATTCTGTTCTGTTCTGTTCTGTTCTGTTCTGTTCTGTTCTATTCTGTTCTATTCTGTTCTATTCTATTCTATTCTATTCTATTCTATTCTATTCTATTCTATTCTATTCTATTCTATTCTATTCTATTCTATTCTATTCTTATTTCATTCATTATTCTATTCTGTTCTGTTCTGTTCTGTTCTGTTCTGTTCTGTTCTATTCTATATTTAATATTTCCCTGTTTGCCACATGAACAATTGCAATTTGGGAGAAATTTCTAGAACAGCCTGGAAGCTTTTCTGAAGAATTGCAAGGAGGCGCAAGCTGCACAGTCTTTTTTAAGACGGCATTAGGGACAGAGGGGATCCTGCAGTCTGTTGGCCCTGATATAAAGACTGAGCTTTTGATATATTATTATAGCACTATCCACTGCCTTTGACAGAGCTTAAATGTTATTGGCAGAGGCCATTCGCTCTTAGTACTTGGTTGCCCAAAGTCAGATTTAACAATGATGGAGCAGGAATCCTATGCAGGTGTCAATGTACACCCCAGAGTTCTACTACA
Source organism: Ahaetulla prasina (assembly GCF_028640845.1). Lineage (NCBI taxonomy): Eukaryota > Metazoa > Chordata > Lepidosauria > Squamata > Colubridae > Ahaetulla > Ahaetulla prasina. The sequence continues at coordinate 15,274,131 of NC_080547.1, forward strand.
TGCAGTCAGTTTTTCCAACACTGGGATCAGAAGCTCATTGTCGTGAGGTCCAATGGTAGAACAGGTAGACCTCATCTCCACTTTCTGATGGTCTTCAGCAAGCTCTTGGAAGAATATCCTGGGAGCCTTCTTTAATTGTTGACAGGGTCTTTCTTGCTTTGCCAGTTCATATAAAGAATGGTTGCTGGAACTAGGTGTGTCTAGTTTGATGAAAAGGAGGAGCTGGGATGACATGATAGCCGTGTTCCGATATCTCAGGGGAGGGAGTCAAGCTATTCTCCAAAGCACCTGACGGCAGAACAAGAAGCAATGGGTGGAAGTTCATCAAGGAGAGAAGCAACTTAGAACTAAGGAGAAATTTCCTGACAGTTAGAACAATTAACCAGTGGAGCTCTCATGGTTATCATCATGGTCACCATCCAATATCAAGGATGTTACAAAAGTCTCCTAGGTATCTGGGCCAATAAGCAGAAGACAGTGAGTTCTAGTCCTGCCTTAGGCATGAAAGCTGGCTGCTGTAGAGTGACTTCATTCATCTCTGTCCTTCTGCCCCCCTGTGAGTAGCAAGCACCCTTAGTAAGTGCCTTTATGCAAGAGGGCAAGTACTACAAGCTCATTTCGTTTCCCTTGTAGTAATTAATAATGCTGAAAGACAGGTGACGAGGGAAGGTGAGCAGAGAAGATGCAGTACCAGCAAAAGCTTTTGTGGAGAAAGAGCAACCTGAACAGTCAGCTGCCTCTAGTGATTCTGAATGAGAGATTCTGTTGAAGGGGTGTAGAGTAATTAGGTGCTATTCCTCTTACACGCCTCTGGAGCCTTTCTTTCTTTGTAGATTTTTAGGATTCAATTCTGAGTAGCTTCCTTCCTTCCTTCCTTCCTTCCTTCCGTCCTTCCTTCCTTCCTTCCTTCCTTCGTAACTTTCTGCCTGCCCTCCTTCCTTTCCACCTTCCTTCCTTCCTTCCTTCCTAACTTTCTGCCTGCCCTCCTTCCTTTCCACCTTCCTTCCTTCCTTCCTTCCTTCCTTCCTTCCTTCCTTCCTTCCTTCCTTTCTGCCTGCCCTCCTTCCTTACCTACCTTCCTTCCTTCCTTCCTTCCTTCCTTCCTTTCCTTCCTAACTTTCTGCCTGCCCTCTTCCCTTCCCACCTTCCTTCCTTCCTTCCTTTCTGCCTGCCCTCCTTCCTTACCACCTTCCTTCCTTCCTTCCTTCCTTCCTTCCTTCCTTTCCTTCCTAACTTTCTGCCTGCCCTCCTTCCTTTCCACCTACCCTCCTTCCTTCCTTCCTTCCTTCCTTCCTTCCTTCCTTCCTTCCTTCCTTCCTTCCTTCCTAACTTTCTTCCTGTCCTCCTTCCTTTCCACCTACCATCCTTCCTTCTTTCCTTCCTTCCTTCCTTCCTTCCTTCCTTCCTTCCTAATTTTCTGCCTGCCCTCCTTCCTTCCCACCTTCCTTCCTTCCTTCCTTCCTTCCTTCCTTCCTTCCTTCCTTCCTTCCTTCCTTCCTTCCTTTCCTTTCCTGCCTCCCTCCTTCCCTTCTGTTGGAAGAAATATCCATCTGCTTCAGTTCCAAGCCCGGAGGTAGACACTGAAAACATGGAGGCTGATTGGAAAGATGGTTTAACGATGAAGCAGAACCACCAGGCACGTGGTTCTCTGGCGCAGCTGAACACATGGAATTGAGAGTGGGGGGTATTTATACCTTCTCTTGGCCTTTGTGCTTGAGCTTCCTGTTCCTGTTCAAGAACATGTATTCTATTGGCTGTTGGGGCCATGTGGGGTCATGTTTGTCCGAGTCATATTTGGTTGATGTTTGCTGAAATGCTCCTGGTTCAGAATGGATCGCCCGATCCGGTAGCGATGGTGGCAGGTGGTTTGGAGAACCGTTAACAAAAATCCCTGCCCCTCCCCCTCTTCCCCCTGCATGCCCAGCTGAGCCGCGCAATCATCAGAGGTTTTCTTTACTTTTAAAAGCATTTTTTTTCCTCGGCCGAAAAAATGCTTTTAAAAGTAAAAAAAAAAAGCCTCTGATGATCGCACGGCTCAGCTGGGATTGTCAGAACCCTTTCAAAGCATTTTTTCTACAAGCTCTTTGGCGGAAGAGGATGTAAAAAATGCTTTTAAAAGTGAAAAAAAAAAGTTGGCTATGCCCACATTCCCCCCCCCCCCACAAGCTACACCCAGAGAACCAGTAGCAACAAATTTTACATTTCACCCCTGGCTAATACCCTAGCCTTTCATTCATGTGAAAGTGGCTTTCATCATTCCAGGTCCTTCCATTTTTGACCGCTACCACCACAATAGTGAGATAGCTGGATTGCAAGAAAGTGATTGGCCAAAAGGAAGATTTTGTGGCTGAAGGTGGATTAGAACATGGGTTTTCCCCAGTCCTAATCCAGCAGCTTCACTGCTACACCGCACTGACTCAGAAATGCACCTTTGTATAGTATCTTTTTGAAAGGGGATGCGGTGGCTCAGTGGCTAAGACACTGAGCTTGTCGATCAGAAAGGTCGGACGTTCGGCAGTTTGAATCCCGAGTGCTGCATAATGGGGTGAGCTGCTCCCGTTCCTTGTCCCAGCTTCTGCCAACCTAGCAGTTCGAAAGCATGTAAAAAATGCAAGTATAAAAAATAGGGATCACCTTTGGTGGGAAGGGAACAGCGTTCCATGCGCCTTTGGCGTTGAGTCATGTCGGCCACATGACCACGGAGACGTCTTCGGACAGCGCTGGCTCTTTGGCTTAGAAACGGAGATGAGCACCACCTGCTAGAGTCGGGAATGACTAGCACCTATGTGCGAGGGGAACCTTTACCTTTATCTTTTATAGTCTCTCTTGCAAAAAGAAAAAAATGAAGAGAAAAAAGACTATAGATAAACAAATATCCTCCACTTGAGGTCTTCAGGAAAGGTTGATCGGTCACTCATCAGAGATACTTGAATAGATCCTGCCTTGGGCAGAGGTTGCCATTAGATCAGCGGTTCTCAAACATCTTATAGTCTTGGGACCCTTTTATGTTGTTTAAAAATAATTGAAGATTTTGGTTCGTGTGAGTTAAATCCAGTGATGAAATCCTCTGTGGATTGCCACCGGTTTGCTGCCCACACATTTGCAATGTGCCGAATGCACACTGCATGTGCTAAACCCATACTGTGTGCACACGCATGCGTAGTGCGCACGAAATGCACACTTCATGTAGAAAAAGGAGGCTTAACACGGTAAGTAGGACAGTGAGGGGGGGAAAACAGCTGTGCCGTGTGATTTTGATTCTCTAGAAACTAGGATTTCCTGCATTCTAGCGAATATAAATTGTGTGGCACAGCTGATTGTCGAATACCGGTTCGGAGGAACTGGTAGCTTTTTTTGTTTTTTACTACCAGTTTTTTACTACTCATTCGTCCGCACCGGTAGCTTTTATCTCTACCAGTTTTCTCGAACCACTGCAAACCGGTAGCATTTACTGTATTAGAAATTAAAGCAGATAAATTTTTAAACTATGGATTTGACACCTCAGATCCCCCAAGAAGAGTCTCAGGGATCCTCAGACACTCCTTGGGAACCACTACACAACTCTACTTCCAACTCTAAAATTCGGGGACAGTAAACTCAAGGGATGTAATTGTTCTTCTTACCCAAATCATGTGAGAATATCTAATATCTTCAGCTAAGTTTCCTCACCATGGTGCCCAGCAAGTCCAACTATTATGTTGTCTGGGGGAAATGGGATTTAGAACCCTCTTCAGAAAAACCACCTTGGAGAAGAGCTTGTGCTCAGCTGTCAAAAAGATCAGAGAGTTAATATTCCTCAGTTGCCCAACCGTGGTCATAATGGCATCCTCTTCCACTGAGCCAATCCAATGGATGTCCGGTCATTGTATGGTTCTCCTCTTGTTTTCCAGATGCGGACCACTCGCAGAGTATCTGTCTGGCCGGTGGCCTTTGTGGGAGGCTTGCGGTACGAGTCCCCCAAAGTCAACGCTGCTGGGAAGGTGTATGGATGGAAAACCGTCTTTGACCCCCACCGGCCATTTGCGATCGACATGGCAGGCTTTGCTGTCAACCTCAGGCTAATCCTTCAGCGACCTCAGGCTTACTTCAAACTGCGAGGGGTCAAGGGGGGCTATCAGGAGAGCAGCCTGCTCCGGGAGCTGGTGACCTTGAACGACCTCGAGCCCAAAGCTGCCAATTGCACTAAGGTACGGCCACAGGTGGGCGTCACATACTATAACAACCACTTCTCCCCAGAACTGAAAATGTGAGCACGAAGCATGCGCACGGCATCAAAAAAATGGCGATTATATAGGACGTGATAGCACCAGGCTGAGTGGGTGGGCCCAACTGCTGGTTGGAACCACCGGTTTGTGTGAATTAGTCCAAACTGGCAGCAGCCCATCAATGGCTACGGCTGCCTTTGACATCCCAAGCAGAGAAGTAGTTTTGTTGTGTCCCACTCCCCCTCTGACGACCGGGTCTAGGAAGTCCGTATCAAGCGTGGCAACGAAGCCTCTGCAGCTTGTCAAATTCCTTCGAGGTTTCTCAGGGCAGGCAGGAGTCCAAGTTGTGACTTCAGTGATAGCAGCAAACTAGATGAGACTTTGCTTGACTCAAGGTTGGAATGCCAAAAGCAGGTCCTTTATGTAGGCTGTGGGGTGTGGCTCCATGACTCAGCATTTATCCAGGCCTGCCCCTCTCTTCCTTTTGCTGGCGTCACCTCTCAGATCTCCGGAAGTGAGGATCCTCCCACTTTGAATTCTCTTCAGCTGGATCTGCTGTCAGTAATTCCAGCACGTGGCTGGCTTCCTGCTCACACGCTGTAGGAGTGAGGTTTATCAGGTTTGTTTGTTCATTCCTGGAATCCTCTCTGGGCATGGGGCCAGGGCCAGGAGCTGGAGGCAATACAGGCCGTTCATATTCATTATCAGACTCGGAGTCTGATAACAGGCCCAGGTGTAGATGGGAGGGGCCCGGCTGAGGAGAGGAGGGAGGACAAGGCACAACAAATTTATACAGATGCTGGTTTTTCTGAAGAACATCTCATTCTCTGGAGAACCACAAACCTCCAGACCCAGCCTGAAAATGTTTGACTTGATGGCCTTTTGGGTAGAGCAGATTCTGAGTCCCCATAGAAGAGAATCTTTGTAGTAAGATCCATCAGTGGGACCAAAGCAGGGGTGAAATGCTCCCAGTTCTGACCGGATCGCCCGATTCGGTAGTGATGGTGGCGGGTGATTTGGAGAACTGGTAGCAAAAATTCCTGCCCACCCCCCCACCCCCGCATACCCAGCTGAGCTGCGCGATCATCAGAGGGTTTTTTTCTTCGGCCGAAAAATTTTACATTTCACCCCTGGACCAAAGGTTTATTTTTCTAAGCTTTCAGGCTCATCATTAGAGAACTTCGATGGACCTCAGCATGAGCCCAAGAGCTTGGAAGAATAAAACTTTGGTCATGGTTACTAACCCAGATTGGATCCTGCAACATTATCCTGGGACACACAGATTTGTCTCCGTTCGTGAGAATCTTTGTAGCTCTGAGTAGATCCTGAGTAGCCACACTACCTTGGTTCGGTTGCTGCTTCATTCTGTTCATGTCCTCCTGGGCAAACCCAAGTGAAGTGTGGCATCTCCTAGGCAGAAAGCAACAGGATTGGTGGAGATCCTCCATTTTGCATATATGTCCCGAGTGCCTTTCCAACACAGGTCCAATTTTACATCCGTGTGTTAATTGCGATTTTTAAAATAACACTCTTTCTGTACAGGAGCAATTTGCAATGATTTATCTGATCTCATTTCACAATGCAACACTAAATTAGATACCCCTGGAAGGTATCGAAGGCTAGTAGAAACTACATTTTTAAGTTCTCTTGACTATATCATCTTGGACAATCTGCATTTACGTCCGGACTAGCAAGCTCCATCTTTTAAAGCCTCCTCAGCATGCCATTTTGGATCCTAAGGCAGTGTTTCTCACCCTTGGTGACTTTAAGATGGGTGGACTTCAACTCCCACCATTCCCCCACCAGCAAAACTCCACCCATCTTAAAGTTCACCCATCTTAAGGTTGCCAAGGTTACGAAACATTGCTCTAAGGAATATTCACTATCAGTTGTGGTGGCGCAGTGGTTAGAATGCAGTACTGCAGGGTACTTCTGCTGACTGCCGGCTGACTGCAGTTCAGAAGTTTGATTTTGACTAGCTCAAGGTTGACTCAGCCATCCATCCTTCCAAGGTCCGTAAAATGAGGGCCCAGATTGTTGGGGGCGAGATGCTGATTCTGTAAACCGCTCAGAGAAGGCTGTGAAGTGGTATATAAGTCTATTGTTATCTTCCTTTTCTTTCCTTTCCTTTCCTCCCTCTTTTCTTCCTTTCCTTTCCTTTCCTTTCCTTTCCTTTCCTTTCCTTTCCTTTCCTTTCCTTTCCTTTCCTTTCCTTTCCTTCCTTCCCTTCCCTTCCTTCCCTTCCCTTCCCTTCTCCATCCTGAGTAGTTAGAATGCAGTATTGCAGGCTAACTCTGCCCATAGCCAGGAGTTCGATCCAGACCAGCTCAAGGTTGAGTCAGCCTTCCATCCTTCCGAGGTCGGAATAATGAGGACCCAGATTGTTGGGAGCAAGAGGCTGACTCTGTAAACCACTTAGAGAGGGCTGTGAAGCACTATGAAGCGGTATATAACTCTAAGCACTATTGCTAGTGGTTTTCTTATTTTCAAGGGCCAAAGATACTCCAGGGTTCCGCGAACGGGAAGGGCAACTTGCAAAGCTTTTCCCTGGCTGGCATCTCGCTTCTCCATAAAGCAAGATGCCTGCCTGCCTTTCTACGGCTGCCTGTGCGCCTATAATCCTCTTATAGATTAACTCCTTGGGTTGCCACTTGGAACCAGAGAAGGGGGTGGGAGCTGAAGCTCAAATACTGAAAATTGAGAAACAGCGGGACTCTGCTTGAGAGGCTAATGAGAAGGAGCCCAGCTCTGTTTTTCATGCTTTGGAAGCAGAACGGATTTCTACCAACCAGGCAAAAACCACAACCCGGGTCTCTCGACATGAAACGGGGGTCTCAATAGCATGCTTTTCATTGCTATGGCAACCAGACCAGAGGTGGGCTTCGCATACTGTAGCTACCGGTTCGCCCAGCACTGGAAATGCGCGTGGCATCACAAAAGGTGGCAATTTGCTCATGTGCGCCGTCCGCGCATGTGTGCGACATCAAACAACACGACAGTTCGCTCGCATCATGCCAGCCGCACATGCGTGCATCGTCAAACACACAGCGATATAGGACAGGATATCACCCAGGCAGGTGGGTGGAGTGTCGTCACTACCGGTTCACTTGAAGCGGTCCAAACCGGCTGAATCCACCTCTGAACCAGACCCTTGGCATCAGGGTTGTGTTTCACCTCACGTGGGGGCTGGGGGAGGCATGGTCAACTTGGGCGTAGTCAGCTCGACGTCACTCGTGTTGGGGGGCACCTGTGGGGGCCAAGTGCTAAGGTAGGACTTCCCACGGACCTTTTCTCACTCTCATTATAATCTATATTCCTCCCTCCCTCCCTTTCCTCCCTTTTCTTTCCTTTCCTCCTTCCTTCCTTCCCTCCATTTCCTTTCCTTCCTTCCTTCCCTCCCTCCCTCCTCCCTTTCCTTTCTTTTCCTTTCCTTCCTTCCATCCTTCCTTCCTTTCCTTCCTTCCTTCCTTCCTTCCCTCCCTCCCTCCTCCCTTTCCTTTCTTTTCCTTTCCTTCCTTCCATCCTTCCTTCCTTCCCTCCCTCCCTCCCTTTCTTTTCCTTTCCTTCCTTCCTTCCTTCCTTCCTTCCCTCCCTCCCTCCTCCCTTTCCTTTCTTTTCCTTTCCTTCCTTCCATCCTTCCTTCCTTTCCTTCCTTCCTTCCCTCCCTCCCTCCTCCCTTTCCTTTTCTTTTCCTTTCCTTCCTTCCATCCTTCCTTCCTTTCCTTCCTTCCTTCCTTCCCTCCCTCCCTCCTCCCTTTCCTTTCTTTTCCTTTCCTTCCTTCCTTCCTTCCTTCCTTCCTTCCTTCCTTCCTTCCTTCCTCCCTCCCTCCCTCCCTCCCTCCCTCTTCATTCTTTCTTCTTCCTTCCCCTTTCCTTATTTTTCCTTCCTTGGCTCTCTTCCCATCTTTCCTTCTTCTTCTTTGTCTTCCCTCTCTCCCTATCTCCTTCCCTGTGCCTTCTTGCATGCTCAAATGCAAAAGGGAAAACATTTCTCCGTTTGTTTTGATTTTAACTTGTTTTGCTAACCTTCTGCCAGTGAAAATGGAACCCGGGGGCAGGGGAGGCCTGTGCCCGGCCCCTCCGGGCCCCATTTTCCCTGACAGAGTCACCATGGGCCAGTCCTTTGCTGTTTCCAGGGAAGCCCCACATGCCAGATCTAAGCACCTCGTGAGCCGGATTCTGCCCGTGGGCCTTATGTTTGACATCCCTGCCCCAAACCATTTCTGACAAACGGCAGTCCAGTCTCTTCTTGAAAGCATCCAGCGATTTTGATTCCCTTTCTTTCTTTCTTTTTTAAATTGAGTTCATTTTGGTTGCCGGGCCCCCTGATTTCGGCAGCCCGAAACAAGATTTAGACGTGACAGTCCATTGGAGAGCTGACAATTATCCTCCTTCTGTTTTAATAACTAAGATAATGGTTCTGACAGTTCCCGTAATTGGAGAGGCAGCGTGTGATGCCGGAGTCTCGTAGGTGTGAGTGTAATTAAAATAGCAGTAGGGATTAATCAGATTGGTGTGATCTGCCAAACCGCAAGTGCTTCAGGTGTAAGAGACGTTGGCGTGACTTGGCGTGGTCCATTTTTTTCCTGTCTTTTCGTAGCTGGGGGTTGCATGGCTGGCTGGGGAATTCTGGGAGTTTGCAAGTCTTAAAAGTTTGCTAGAGGTTGTAAGCAGCCAGGAAGCTGTGAGAATCACCCTTTAGGAGATGCATCGGTTTTGTTGGTTCACAAGTTACAAATCATTTTCTAGCCAACCCTGAGCTACGAATAGTCTCTTCTATCAGGATGGAAGCAAATCAGGGACGAGCAAGGAAGCGCCCGCATTGCTATTTTTGCAGAAATGCATGGGCACAATTAGTAAATATGAACTCAGGCAATACGTTGAAAGAAAACCAAGGGTAGCTAAGTGCTTTTCTTGGGAGATGTGTTTGGGATGTCGTTTGGAAACCATGTTTGAAGCACATCTGAATGGGGATGAGGAATCCACTGGGAAGATTTGTTAGTCTCCTGGCGATGGGAATACAGTAGTGGCCAAAATTGTGGAAACCTTTTGGGGAAAGTGTATTTTTGAGGTTTGATGGCTAATAACACCACTTTTTTGGGGAGGAGTTTCAAGATAATCTTATTCCACTGCTGGAATGGCCTGGGAATGGCCCAGACCTTAACCCAATTGAAAATCTATGGAGCCGACTAAAGAAACTTGTTAGTCAGAAGTGACCCAGCAATAAAACCCAGTTAATAGAAGCAATCCTTCAATCTTGGTTTCATGTTAGAACAGCTGCAGAACTAAAAGACTTGGTTCACTCCATGGGAAGACGTTGTAAGGCCGTCATTCATGCTAAAGGTTACCCAACTAAGTATTAACTGACATGGTGATCATTTTTGTATATCTGGTTTTTTCTACGTGTTTCACTTTTCTTCTTGATACTGTAACTGCTATTCGGATAGCAAATCCTTCATAAATGTTATTGCATTACATTCTTGATTAAATTACCTTTCCATTGATATATCATTTTATGGTATTACTTCAAAAAAAAATAATAGTAGTGTTATGAGCTAGCTTTAGAAAACACTTTCCCCAAAAGGTTTCCACAATTTTGGCCACTACTGTGAATGTGTGTGTGTGTGTGTGTTTTTCTCCTTATCCTGGTAAAATCTTCCCGTTTCTTGCGTAGTGTGACCAGGTGAGCAGGAGCGGAGATACAGGGAGCTTGGATTTAATTTCTCCAGAAGAATAAAACATATTGAGATTCATGCTTTCCTTTAGGCAATGCATTGTTTAATCGTGTCCTTTTGAATCAGATTGTTGTTGAGTCATATTCTGGATTTCCACCACATCCTGTGCCAAATTACCACATTATGGCTTAGTATAGGATGCCTGCAACAATGAACCCTCCAGATAATTATGGATTGCTTGGCCTCGTATAGATTCCCTCCTTTAAAAATAAAAATAAATTGCTTGTTTTATACTCTTTAGAGAATAATAAAAAGGCTGGGCAGGACGAAATGCAACTTTGGAGTCCTTGGTGCTCTCGGAGCTTGGTTGTTTTCTTGCAGACGTTACATTACCAAACTAAGTATCATCATCAGTGCTAGAAGGGAGTGAGGTTCGGTCTCAATTTCTATCCAACCCTGAGCTACAAATATTCTGTCAGGATGAAAGCAAACCAGGAACGAGCAAGGAAGCGCCCAGAGATCACTATGTCTGCAGACATGCATGGTCACAATTAGTCAGTGGTGCTCTTCAGCCGGTTATATCCGGTTCGAGCAAATTGGTAGCGGCGGCTACGGAAGGCACCTGCCCGGACATCATCACGTCCCGTTTTTTGATGCTCTGCGCATGCGCTCACATTTGCAAACTGGTAGCGAAGGTAAGTTTAATACCACCCCCGCAATTAGTAAATATGAACTCAGGTGATATGTTGAAAGAAAACCAAGGGTAGCTAAGTGCTTTTCCTGGGAGATGAATTAAACCGCTCGTACCTATCTTCAACATCCCCATTGCTTTCCTCATTCTTCAGCGGCATAGCTTGAAATTATGGAAGTTGGGTGAAAAAGCATTGCTAGAGGAACATCTCGAGTTGTGGGTTTCATATTATGTTGCTACCAGTTTGCCGCATACCCGCCCGGTTCGTGAGCACGCCTGCCTTCCGGGCATCCACCCGGCCTTCCGTGCATGTGCTTTGCTCGCGCGCTTTCTGTGCATGTGCCCAGCTTCAAAAATGTGCCTAAATAGGATGGCATATAGCCAGGGCAGGCGGGGAGGTAGGCCCACCTGCGATTTCCGCTACCCGTTCGAGCGAACTGATCCGAACCGGCTGAGTACCACCTCTGGTTCTATCGCTATTTCTATCTCTGGAATCCCATCTTATTCTTCCCCAATCTACTATGACAACTGGAGATACCCCATCTGTCTTTGGAGAACGTAGCCAGCCATGACCTAAGTTGAGTAATGTAACGTGTGTTGCATGTAAGAAGACCGAGGAACTGATCCTCCTAATCCTTCTTCTTTGATCCAGATTCTCGTCTGGCACACAAGGACCGAGAAACCTGTGCTGGTAAATGAGGGAAAGAAAGGTTTCACAGATCCCAACGTGGAAATCTGACATCATGCGGCAAAGCCAGGAACAGATGCGAACAGGTAAGAGCCCCGATGCATTAGTAAATAACAGCACTTGGTATGTTGGCATTTGATACTACGGAGGTGCCTCTTCGAAGTGGGACTTAAGGGGGAAGAATGTGAATCTGAGCCAGATTTGTGGCTCAGTTGCTCAAAATAGGAATCATCGCAGTCTCTCTTCTGAAAGCTTGATGCATGACGCTAACATGTAAAAGATCCCAATGTGCAGAGATGAGTAAATTAACGTTTGAAATTAGAGAACAAGAAGACAAACAATATTATAAAATATGGGATTTATTCTATAATTGGTTAAATGGAAAGATATGTTAAGAAAAATGAGTATAAGATATATATATATATATATGGAAGAGATGATTATTTTGTGAATGCACAGGAAGAAATGTTAACACCCTTACAGCACGTTGTAATGGAATTGATTTGATGAGTGTTTTTTTTTTATTTTATGTTTAAAAATAAATAATTTTTTTTCAAAAATAAAAATAAATAAAAGATCCCAACTGGGAGGGAGAGGAATGCCATGTTTAGCTCTGTTCCAAAGCACCTGAAGGCCAGGCAAGGAATAATGGATGGAAACTGAACAAGGAGAGGTTCAATCTGGAAATAAGGAGGAATTATCTGGACAGTGAGAACAATCAACCGATGGAACAGAAGTTGCCTTCGGAAGTTGTGGGAGCTTCTTCCCTGGAAGCTTTCAAGAAGAGACTGGACTGCCATTTGTCAGAAATGGTATAGGGCAGTGGTGGGATTCAGCCAGTTCGCACCACTTCGGGAGAACCGGTTGTTAACTTTCTGAGCAGTTTGGTGAACTGGTTGTTGGAAGAAATCATTAGAGCAGGGAACCGGTTGTTAAATTATTTGAATCCCACCACTGGTATAGGGTCTCCTGTTTCAGTGGGTGGTTGGACTAGATGACCTGCAAGGTCCCTTCCAACTCTGTTAATCTAATCTAATCTAATCTAATCTAATCTAATCTAATCTAATCTAATCTAATCATCTAATCTAAACTAATGTCAAGTTAAGCTATATTGTACTAAACATAGCAGCAGGACAGGAGAGAATAAGCCAGGTGCAGTGGTGGGATTCACCTGGTTCTATCTGGTTCGCTTGAACTTGTAGTGGCGACTGCAGGAGGCTCCACCAACTTTTCCCGGAGGTAATGCATGAGCATTAATGCATTAAGGGCCGCGGTGTGGCTCAGGCTGTTAGAAGCCTGTTATTAAAACACAGCTGCCTGCAATTACTGCAGGTTCTAGTCCCACCAGGTCCAAGGTTGACTCAGCCTTCCATCCTTTATAAGGTAGGTAAAATGAGGACTGTTGGGGGGGCAATAAGTTGACTTTGTAAATATACAAATCGAATGAGACTATTGCCTTACACACTGTAAGCCGCCCTGAGTCTCCGGAGAAGGGCGGGATATACATGTAAAAAACAACAACAACAACACGCGGAAGGCGTGCGCGCTCACATTAGCAAACCGGTAGGGAAGGTAAGTGAATCCCACCGCTGGGCAGGTGGGAACTATTTCCAGGGGCTGCCATGTGCTTCGTTTAACAAGTAGCACTGGTTGGGAGACATAGTAAGAGAACAGAATAACAGAGTTGGAAAGGACCCTGGAGGTCTTCTAGTCCAACCCTCTGCACAGGCTGGATACCTGTAACATTTCAGACAAGTAGTTGTCCAGGCTCTTCTTAAAAATCTCCAGTGATGGAGCACCAGTGGTGAGTTGCTCCCGGTTGTGTCCGGTTCTTGAGAACCGGTAGTAAAATTGCCGGAAGGCTCCGCCCACCCACCCTGACAACATATTTTGCTATCTGCGCATACGCAGAAGCGCGCACATCCGCACGCTCTCATTGTGAACTGGTAGTAAAGGTAAGTTGAACCCACCCCTGTGGAGCACCCACAAGTTCTGGAGGCAAGTTGTTCCGCTGGCTAATTGTTCTTACTGTCAGGAAATTTCTCCTTAGTTCCAAGTTGCTTCTCTCCTTGATTGGTTTCCATCCATTGTTTCTTGTCTTGACTTTGGAGAATAGGTTGACTCCCTCTTCTTTGTAGCAAGCCACAAATAAAATGTAAATCAGGGTTTGCTTTGGGAAAAAAAGTAAGGATTCTACTGCTGAACTGAAGCTAAAGTGAGACACTAAAGCCGTTTTCCCCCCCCCTATTTGCAGTTTGTTCCTATTTCAGGCACCCCGATTCCAGAGTCAAACTGGGCCCTTGGTCAACCAGAGGAAAACCACCAAGTCGACTCGCTCCATAAACCAGAGACCAGCTTGGATTCTTGAGCAGAGGAAGAAAAAAAAAAGATCAATAAATTAATAAATCAGTATTTAAAAAAAACAACAGCAGCTCACTTATGCCTGACCTCCTGGAAACGATCCAATAACATAAAATAAAACAACAACAGATTAAAAAGCAGAGTGATAGAGATGTGGGATCCCCCCTCCACAAAGGCCATCGGTGAAATGTGAGCAATGCAAAAATTAGCAAAAGTCACTTTTATTGATTAGTCGGATTCCTCCGTCATCTGCCATAGACATTAGAACAAGAGAATTAGAAGGGCTATGGGCAGTGATGGGTTTCTACCGGTTCGCCTTGAACCGGGGCGAACCGGTGGTGGCAACGGGAGGCTCCGCCCACCTGCCCGGATGTCATCACAGATGCTCTGCGCATGCGCAGAAGCTTCTGGACATGCACAGAAGCACCACACGTGTTTACAGTTCTAAACCGGTAGCGGAGGTAAGTAAGACCCCACTACTGGATACAGTCTATAAACACCCTCGGGCAGTTTTTCTGAAGCATGCTGGCTGGGGAATTCTGGGAATTAAAGTTCACTCTTCTAAAAAAATGTCTCTCTCAACTTTAAAGATATGTAAACTTCAACTCCCAGAATTCCCCAGTCAGCCATACTGGCTGGCTGGGGAATTCTGGGAGTTGAAGTCCAGACAGCTCAAAATTGCCCGAGGTTGAGAAACAGTGCCCTAGACTGAATCATCTTCTTTTAATGACCCCATAATCCCTTGCGGGGTGGAGTCTGGGCAACTGAATGGAGCCGAGTGTTTGTTTACTGGCCGGATGCCCTTCCTGTCGCCAATGCGAGGTTTTTTTCTCTAGCAGATACATTCTCATTGTGCCGAGAGAGAGAAATACCTGCCTCTACCTAGGATCGAAGATGCGTTTAAAACTGTATCAGGTTATATTCAAAAGCGGGCTTGAAATTTGAGAGAATTTTTTCCCCACCAGCTTATTCTGAGCGAAAGACAAAAGTGATGCATGGAAAAGAGGATACAGAAGAGGGGGAATAACAGAACACGATGCCCTGCTACACGCTCTGGGCTATTCACAAGATCTATATTTCCTGGTACAGGCTGAAATTATGTGGATATAAAGATTTGGGATGTGGTGGTTCAGTGGCTAAGATGCTGAGCTTGTCGATCGAAAGGTCGAATCCCTAGTGCCGCGTAACGGGGTGAGCTCCCGTGACTTGTCCCAGCTTCTGCCAACCTAGCAGTCCGAAAACAGGTAAAAAATGCAGGTAGAAAAAATAGGAACCACCTTTGGTGGGAAAGGAACAGCGTTCCGTGCGCCTTTGGTGTTGAGTCATGCCAGCCACATGACCATGGAGACGTCTTCGGACAGCGCTGGCTCTTCGGCTTTGAAACGGAGACGAGCACCTAGAGTTGGGAACGACTAGCACATATGTGCGAGGGGAACCTTTCCCTTTACCTAAAGATTTGGGGGGGAGGTTGCATAATGAGTGACATGCATGAACTTGCTGGCAAGAATGGTGGTAACCATCTTTTGATTTTATCCTGCTCCAGGATGATGGTCAAAACTTCAGCGGCGCAAAAATGAATTGAATCAAATTATGGCTCCTGTGAGTTTTTTAAAAAGCCACACATGCTGAGGGGAGAGGCTTAAAAGAAAGTCACTTCCGCCTCTTGCAGAGTCTGATCTCTTGCTGAACAGATCAAATACAGAACCATTTCCGATGGCGAGTCGTCTTCTTAAAAGAGGCCTCGTGATATAGGTAGTCCTCGACTTATGACCACAACGGAGCCCGAAATTTCCCTTGCTAAGCGAGACAGTTGCTCAGTGAATTTTTGCCTCATTTTAGGACCTTCCTTCCTTGCCACAGTTACGAAGTGAATCGTTGCAGTTGATAAAAGCTAACAACCTGGTGGTTAAGTGAACCACGGCTTCTCCATTGATCTTGTTAGAAAGGTTGCAAAAGGATATCACATGACCCCGGGACACTGCAACCGTCATAAATGTGAGTCAGTTGCCAAGGGACCGAATTTTGATCACGTGACTGTGGGGATGCGGCAAAGGTTGCATGAAAGACAGTCGTAAGTCATTTTCAGTGCCGTTACATCGAACGGTCACTAAATGGATTTTTGTAAGCCGGTGACTCCCTGTATTGGATCCCGATGTTTTTTTTTTTAAAAAAATTTACATCTCAGTCTCCGACCTGCTATTATTTGGCGTTCCTTTAAATATATACACCGTGTTTTCCCGAAAATAAGACATCCCCGGATAATAAGCCCAATCGGGCTTTGAGAGCATGTGCTAATATAAATCCTCTCCAAAAATAAGCCCTCCCCAAAATACAACGCATGCACAGCCGGTCCCCGCCATTTCCTCTGGTTCGGGTTAGGGAGACAGAGCTAGAAATCAGGTAAGACAGCAAGAGGAGTGTCGTGTCCCACTCCTCCGCTGACGGCCGGGTCAGGGAAATCCGAATCAGGCGTGCCTCTGCAGCTCTGCCAAAGTCCTAGCAAAGTTCTCAAGGCAGGCAGGAGACCAGAAAGTGACTTCAGCAAGATATGTTAGACTTTGCCTGACTCAGAGAATGCCAGAAAGCAGATCCTTTATATAGGCCATGGGGTGTGGCTCCATGACTCAGCACTTATCCAGGCCTGCCCCTCCCTTCCTTCTGTTGCCTCCGCCTATCAAGTCTTCTGACGCGAGGGTCACTCCAGTCGGCAGCTGTTGGTAATAGACCTCCTTCAGGCTCACATGCTGTGGAGGAGGGGGAGGGGTCTAGTTGCTCCGTTTGCCTGGGCATGGAGCCAGAGCTGGGGGCTGGAGGTACTTCTTCCTCCTCAGCCTGTCTGGGCATGGAGCCAGGGCTGGGGCCGGGAGGCATACTAGGACATTCCTCAGCGTTCGGAAGCAGATAAGAAGGCCCCGGCTGCGGTGAAAGCGGGTGAGACACAACAAGGAGCCCCGTCTTGCTCCACACGCCCCAAAATAATATTTCCCCAAAAATAAAGCCGAGCGCTTATTTCGGGATTTAAAAAAATTATAAGATAGGGTCTTATTTTCAGGGAAACACGGTACATTTAAAAAGGCAAAGCACAGTTGTATCTTCAGGCTGAAAGGAAAGTGATGTAAAATTGTACTGCAAAAAGACAAAGAAAAGAAAGGAAAAAAAATAGGCTTATTTTTTTAATCTTTAACCTGAGTGACTAAGATGCATAAGGCGGCGTGGACTCAAATTGTGATAAGAGAAAAACAACCGTGGTACCAATAAATAATAAGACACAAATTTACTTCCCCCCCCCACTTCATTTATTACAAATATCTAGCAAACCAGTCACAGGGGGGGAAAAAAATCCCGAACCAACAAACCAACTAGGCCTTTAATACGACTTTATGGAAAAAATTCAAAACCTCGGTCACTGTCGGTGGGGAAAAAACCAGCATTTGAGTCAAATTCACATCCAACGATACAGGATTTAATCCGCAGGCTTTCAAAACAAACGAACAAATAAAATAAAAAAAAAACCCACCAGCCCAAACCTTTTAGGGGAAACAAGAGGCAATTCTTTTTTTTTTTAAAGAAATTTGATTTTCTCAGCGAAACACGTCTTTCCGATCACCGTTCTTTCTGCTGGTGTGTGTGTGTGTTTTTTTCTTTTTCCACCCTTCCTCTCTCTTCCATTTTATGGCTATAACTCTGCCAGGCTGTAGCAAATCACAGACCAAAAAGAAAATTGCAATGATTCATCCCAATTTTCCTTCTGTTTTTTTTTTTTTTTTGCAAAGGAGCACATTTTTTTTTTTTTTTTTGGCAAAGGAGCTCTGCCAGACATCCAAAGGTTCAAATCTTTGCTACCAGGGCGCCGGTGAGTTGCAGAGCACAGAACTGGTGAAAGGGGTACCGCTTCCCCCCACCCCCCACTTTGTCTTCCGTTTGTTTTTTTTTACAGCTGTACCTTTCTTGTTTTCAATTTAACTGTGGTTCATTTCATAAATAGAATTAAAGGTGGTTTTGAACAGCTAGAAAAGACTACAGAAAAGATGCTCAAACTTGGCAACGTTAAGACATGTGGACTTCAACTCCCAGAATTGCCCAGCCAGCCAGCATGGCTGGCTGGGGAATTCTGGGAGTTGAAGTCCACGAGTCTTGAAGTTGCCAAGATTGGACACCCCTGTCTCCAAATCCTTAGCCTGTAAAGGGGAAGGCCAGGATCGCAATTCAACTGCCTCAGGACCATCAACCAGAACGATCGCTGGAAAACCAAATGCCAAATTTATTCGGGATGGGGTATATGGTCTAGGTGGGTGCCTGAAATACACAACCAACGGCAGGCTGGCCAGAGGACGACACTGGACGGCAATTGTGCCCATACGGTTATTACAACGCTTGGCTCCGAACAGGGAAACTGAGGCCTTGATTAATGATGGGAGACAGCAGGATATAAAGACGGGACGTTTATGGCTTAAAGCGGCTTTTTCCAACCGGTGCTTCCCACAAGGTTAGGGATACAAGATCCATCATCCACTGGCCTTCTGGGGTCATAGGTTGTGCCTCAAAGCAATGGAGGGCGTCATATTAGGAGAACGTCATATTAGGGGAACGTCATATTAGGGGAATGTAGCCATGTTGCCTTTTCTCTTTTTTAAAAAAAAAAAAAAGGACAAAAAAGATCATTTTTTAAAAACCGGATCCAACTCCATCTTTGACTAAATTATTCAGAAATGCCCTCAAAGCATCCTCTCAGGCCGAGACAGGGTCTGAATCCTTCAGACCCTGCCTCGGAAGCCAGGTTGAGTCGAGTCTCAACGCCAGCCGTCATAATTCCGAGGACGATCTCCAAAGCGGAGCCGTGTTCGGGATTGGGACTTTGGGTGGCGCTTGACGAGATCCAGGCTAGAAAGCTAAAACGGCTGCGGAGATTATCAAGAGTTGCAAGTCCTGTTTTGCTGAGGGAGGGGCGCCGGTTGCAAACGGCCAAAGCGCACTGCACAGAATCGTAACCTAGTTGGAGGGGTGGGGGGACGGACGCTGTATGACGTTTTGCCGGACGTCTCTATTTTCTGAAACAGCACCGTTCTCGGCTGGTCTTTGGAGGGGTTGGGGCTCTCAACACGTGGGGTCTTAGGTCGGAGCTTCCTCCTGGCTCTAGGGAGCGCTCCGAGAGTTTAGCAGCGGGTGAATATGTGTGAAGTCTTGGTGCAAAGGTACATCCCAATCGCACCCACCCGTGGCCCAGGACCCCACCCTTTATGACTGGTGATCTCCAGAAACTGTGGTCGCGAGTTGCGGTGTGGCAAGACGCCACCGGCGGTTCTGTGTAGCTCGGATGAAGCCCAATTCCAACCCACCCACCCACCCACCCAAAATTCATGAACATGTCACTGAAATGCCATTCCCACTGGCTTTGCACGGAAGTCCCCCATCGAAGGCTGGCATTTTGCACGCTGAAAGGTGTTCCTTCCTTCCTTTTGAGATCTGGGTGGGAGCAACCGAACGAATGCAGAGCTGTTAACAAAAATAACATCCCTTCACAACCTGCCTAAGGATTAACTCAGGTGCCTGAGACTGTGCGGCTTCAATGGTCTGAAAAGAGCGAACGTGGACTATTAGAGATGCAAAAAATGTTCCTTTTTCCAGCCGCAACCGAAAGGCCGGTCGGAGTCAAACCACCGAAGATCAGCTGTTTCAAATTCATCGGATCTCTCGTGTGCACATTCTGTCAGGTCCTTAGCATCTATGAGAACTTTGTAGTACAGTCTTGAGTTCCTTTAGGAGAACGTTCCTAACTATCTGGGCATCTTTCTTTCTTCAAGTACTCTTAGTTCAACCTCCTAAATTAACTCACCGGGCGGGCCTTCCTTGGCCAAACTCCACCCATAACTAGAAAATATAAGGATACGGGGCACGGTTTTTCACAACGGGAGAGAGGGAGGTCTGCAGTCAGACCCTCGTACCTCCCATAATCAGTTAAGAAGCATAACCTTAACCATTACTACCAGTAGAGGACGGGGCAACCAGGAAGAGCTCAGGTCACGTACTGAACCCTTCCCAAGAAAGCCAGATCTGTGGAATGGATGATGCGGCCTCCAAGACGCTCCTCAAATATAATGATCTGGAGAAGGAAAAAGAAGGGACAACCTAGCTCAGTTGAAAGAGCGCTTTACTTTTGGACAATTCTGCACAATATTCCTTCTTCCCATTTTTCCCCATGACATCAGGCCTGTGTGGTGGGTTGGGTTGAGAAAGAGGGACTGGCCCAAAATTATCCAGCTAGCTTTCATGCCTAAGGCGGGACTAAAACTCCCAGTGACCTGGTGATTGGTTCAAACTCACCCAGCTAGCTTTCATGCTTAAGGTGGGACTAAAACTCCCAGTGACCTGGTCATTGGCTCAAAGTCACCCAGCCAGATTTCATGCCTAATGTGGGACTAGAATTCACAGTCTCCTGGTGATTGGCTCAAAGTCACCTCGCCAGCTTTCATGTCTAAAGTGGGACTAGAATTCCCAGTCTCCTGGTGATTGGCTCAAACTCACCCAGTCAACTTTTATACTTAAGGTTGGACTAGAACTTCCAGTCTCCTGGTGATTGGCTCAAAGTCACCCAGCCAGCTTTGATGCCTAAAGTGGGACTAGAACTCCCGGTCTCCTGGATTATAACCTGGTGTGTTCACCACTAGACCAAACTGGTCCGGAGTATATTGAGAGACATGAAACGAAAGAGAACAGGATTCGAATTAAGCAACTCACTTCATTGTACCCTTGTTGGAGCCAGGTTCCCGGGAGGTAGAGTGTTTCCTGAGGACCAATTTTCCAGTAGCGACCGAGGTTCTGGCCATTGACAAAGACAACTCCCTTTTCCCAGCCCTGGAAACACAAAAGAGGATCCCACTGTAAATGGATTGAGATATTAGTATCGTCTGATGGACCTGTTGGTGCCCTTACAGGTGACAAGTGTCACCTCAATAATGAAATGCCCCCAGAATCACACCCAACAAGCCACGTTTAAGAAACTACTGCAGTGGTGCTAGAAGCGTTACATGTATTTTTCTAGTTCCTGCTGCAAAAAACTAAGAATAATAATAAAAAAAGAAGAGGACAAATGCATATTCGTCTTTGCAAATTAAGTATTCTGAGCCAAGCACATGTTTTAAACCATCGTCAACACATCGTATCTAACAAAATAACAGGTCAATCCCAAATGCATGGAAAGAATACTAACTGGAAATACAAACAATTGGTCGGCCAATTGTTTCCTTCCACCGCCACAAAATGCTGACAGGCTGCCACGAACTGAGTCACAGTTAAGGCAATTTCCTCCAGGAAAAGAGGCTCCGATAAATCCAGACCGAATTGGGCTGATCTGCATTTATCCGACACCTTGTACATCTCTTTCTTACGGCTCTGGTAAACCTATCAACAACTTACCTCCAGTTTCAGGAAAGTATCCTGGGGCACATACTGTACTTGGAGTGTCCCTCGGAAGAAGGCGGGGCCCACCGCGCTGTCTGGGATGGCACTCCAAGGAGATGCGCCTCGTAGACTAGGGGGAGAAAAGAAAAGGCTGGTCTTTCAAAGGATCATTAGGTGGAAAAAAAAAATCCATCAGCAGCCCCAACCACTTTTGATGGAGGCTAGGTCTTGCTTCAGGGATCCTTGGGGGTCTCTGAGCTTGGTGGTTTTCGAGGAGGAGAGGAAGAGGAGGAGGAGGAGGAATAATCATCTTCAGGAGATAAAATCCATTAGCATCCCCAACTAGTTTTGATGAAGGCTAGGTCTTGCTTGAGGGATCCTTGGTACTCTCAGAGGAGGAGGCAGAAGGAGAAGGAGAAGAAGAGGAGGAGGAGGAGAAGGAGAAGAGGAAGAGGCGGAGGAATAATCACCTTTGGGAGAAAAAAATTCATCAGCATCCCCAACCAGTTTGGATAGAGGCTAGGTCTTGCTTGAGGGATCCTTTGTACTCTCAGAGAAGGAGGCAGAAGGAGGAGGAGGAGGAAGAAGAAGAAGAAGAGGAGAAGGAGGAGAAGGAGGAGGAGGAGGCAGAAGGAGGAGAAAGTAAAGAAGAAGAAGAGGAGGAGGAGGAGGAAGAGGAGGAGGAGGAGAAGAAGAGGAGAAGGAGGAGGAGGCAGAAGGAGGAGAAAGTAAAGAAGAAGAAGGAGGAGGAGGAAGGAGAAGAGGAGAAGAAGAGGAGGAGGAGGAGAAGGAGAAGAGGAAGAGGAGGAGGAATAATCACCTTTGGGAGAAAAAATTCATCAGCATCCCCAACCAGTTTTGATGAAGGCTAGGTCTTGCTTGAGGGATCCTTGGTACTCTCAGAGAAGGAGGCAGAAGGAGGAGGAGGAGGAAGAAGAAGAAGAAGAGGAGAAGGAGGAGAAGGAGAAGAAGAGGAGGAGGCAGAAGGAGGAGAAAGTAAAGAAGAAGAAGAGGAGGAGGAGGAGGAAGAGGAGGAGGAGAAGAAGAGGAGAAGGAGAAGGAGGAGAGGAGAGGAGGAATAATCATCTTCGGGAGAAAAAATCCATCAGCATCCCCAACCAGTTTTGATGGAGGCTAGGTCTTGCTTGAGGATCCTTGGTACTCTCAGAGAAGGAGGCAGGAGGAGGAGGAGGAGGAAGAAGAAGAGGAGGAGGAGGAGAAGGAGAAGAAGAGGAGGAGGCAGAAGGAGGAGAAAGTAAAGAAGAAGAAGGAGGAAGAGGAGGAGCAGAAGAGGAGGAGGAGAAGGAGGAGAGGAGGAATAATCATCTTCGGGAGAAAAAAATCCATCGGCATCCCCAACCAGTTTTGATGGAGGCTAGGTCTTGCTTGAGGGATCCTTGGTACTCTCAGAGAAGGAGGCAGAAGGAGGAGGAGGAGGAAGAAGAAGAAGAAGAGGAGAAGGAGGAGAAGGAGAAGAAGAGGAGGAGGCAGAAGGAGGAGAAAGTAAAGAAGAAGAAGAGGAGGAGGAGGAGGAGGAAGAGGAGGAGGAGAAGAAGAGGAGGAGGAGAAGGAGGAGAGGAAAAATAATCATCTTCGGGAGAAAAAAATCCATCAGCATCCCCAACCAGTTTTGATGGAGCCTAAATCTTGCTTGAGGATCCTTGGTACTCTCAGAGAAGGAGGCAGGAGGAGGAGGAGGAAGAAGAAGAAGAGGAGAGGAGGAGAAGGAGAAGAAGAGGAGGAGGCAGAAGGAGGAGAAAGTAAAGAAGAAGAAGAGGAGGAGGAGGAGGAGAAGAAGAGGAGGAGGAGAAGGAGGAGAGGAAAAATAATCATCTTCGGGAGAAAAAAATTCATCAGCATCCCCAACCAGTTTTGATGGAGGCTAGGTCTTGCTTGAGGGATCCTTGGTACTCTCAGAGAAGGAGGCAGAAGGAGGAGGAGGAGGAAGAAGAAGAAGAGGAGAAGGAGGAGAAGGAGAAGAAGAGGAGGAGGAGAGGAGGAGAAAGTAAAGAAGAAGAAGAGGAGGAGGAGGAGGAGGAAGAGGAGGAGGAGAAGAAGAGGAGGAGGAAGGAGGAGGCAGAAGGAGGAGAAAGTAAAGAAGAAGAAGAGGAGGAGGAGGAGGAAGAGGAGGAGGAGAAGAGGAGGAGGAGAAGGAGGAGGAATAATCATCTTGGGAGAAAAAATCCATCGGCATCCCCAACCAGTTTTGATGGAGGCTAGGTCTTGCTTGAGGGATCCTTGGTACTCTCAGAGAAGGAGGCAGGAGGAGGAGGAGGAAGAAGAAGAGGAGGAGGAGGAGAAGGAGAAGAAGAGGAGGAGGCAGAAGGAGGAGAAAGTAAAGAAGAAGAAGAGGAGGAGGAGGAGGAGAAGAAGAGGAGGAGGAGAAGGAGGAGAGGAAAAATAATCATCTTCGGGAGAAAAAAATCCATCAGCATCCCCAACCAGTTTTGATGGAGCCTAAATCTTGCTTGAGGGATCCTTTGGGTTCTCTGAGCTTGGGGCTTTTCTTGCAGGCATTTCATTACCTAAACTAGATAACATCACCATCATCATCATCATCAAGGACCAAGGACCCCTCATTTCAGCCCTGAGCTACAAATATTCTCCTTTATAAGCCTTGGTCATTGGGTAACGCATGCATTTCCCCTACTTTCCAGCAACTTTCTCCTGAGTATACTTTCAAAGACATCCTGAACATCGTCCATCATCCCTCGGGTCAAAATTTTACTTCAAAAATTGAGATTCTTTCACCTGGGCATTTGAAAACCTGGCTAGAAATGCTAAGGAACCCACTGAGATTCCAGTTTGCAAATGTCAGAAGAGCTTTTAAGACGGATAGAAAAGAATATTTGGAGCTGGCGGGGGGTTGAACTGTGAGGTCCTTGGTGTTCTCTGGGCGTGGCTGTTTTCTTACAGACATTTCATGACCCAACTTGGTAATGTCATCAGTGCTCTAGAGAGCAAACCCATTCCCTTCTAACACTGATGACAGTACCAAGTTGGGTCATGAAACGTCTACAAGTAAACCAAGCTCAAAGAGCAACAAAGACCCTCCTAGAACGTCTAAGAAATGTTCACCCATGTGACCCGTAGAGAGGACGGGCTCACACCTTCAAGGGGAGTTTAGGCAGCCATCTGGCAGGTGCGGTTTGGGTCCCTGCGCTGAGCAGGCGGCTGCGTTAAAATTGCCGCCACGGCTCCTTCTAACTTTTTGCCATTGTGGCGTTTTGCACTCCGGCGAACTCCGTCGGCATCTGTTCGGGTCTATGGATTGGTGTTCAAGCCACCTTCCCCCGCTGACAAACAAATTTCAACGGCGCGGAAAGAGGAGGGGGAGAAGGGGACCTGACATCAAAGCGTGCCAAATTGGTCTGTACCTTCCTGAGGATTGCAACGATATTAAAACACCGTCCGTCTGTCCCCCCCCCCCACTTCTGAACTGCACAGGGATATTTTGAGAGGAAGGAGGTCAAACAGCTGGCATTTATTGGGATTTCTGCAGATGGGACGGGAGTTGGAACTGATGGCCTCAAGGGTGCCTCCCGGCTATTACAGCTTTGAAGTGCTTCCCTCTGTGATTGTTGTTATCCAGCCAGAGGCCTCTAGACTACTAGAGCTCTAGTACCGCCGCTTTCTCTTCCCTCCTCCGCCAGCCTCCCTCCCTCCCTCCCGCGAAGTGCCTCCTGCCCTCTTTTAGAAGGGTCAGAATCCAGAACAGGAAGACCGAAATGACTCCAGCCTGTACTGTAACCAGTACAAACAATAATGAGCAATAAAGGAGAATATTTGTAGCTCAGGGTCCACCTAAAGGGTCCTGGTTGCTCTCTGAGCTTGGTGGGTTTCTTGCAGGCGTTTCATTATCCAAACTAGGTGACATCATCAGGGCTAATCTAGAACTGATGATGTTAACCTAGTTTGACTAGCATTCCTCCTCCTCCTCATCTTCCTCCTTCTCTACAACTGTACTCCTTACTTGCACTGATGATGTTACCTAGTTTGACTAGCACTCCTCCTCCACCTTCTCTTCCTCCTCCTCCTCCTCCTCCTCTTCTCCTTCTCCTCTACTCCAAGTCTCAGGCAGGAGTTGAATTCAGAGTTTCTTGATGTTTGACCTAAAGTCACCCACCCTAAGGAGGAACTAGAACTCACCATCTCCTGGCAACTGACCCAGTCACCCACCCTGAGGAACTAGAACTCACCATCTCCTGGCAACTGACCCAGTCACCCACCCTGAGGAACTAGAGCTCACCATCTCCTGGCGACTGACCCAGTCACCCACCCTGAGGAATTAGAGCTCACCATCTCCTGGCGACTGACCCAGTCACCCACCCTGAGGAACTAGAACTCACCATCTCCTGGTGACTGACCCAAAGTCACCCACTCTAAGGAGGAACTAGAACTCACCATCTCCTGGCAACTGACCCAGTCACCGACCCTGAGGAATTAGAGCTCACCATCTCCTGGCGACTGATCCAGTCACCCACCCTGAGGAACTAGAACTCACCATCTCCTGGCAACTGACCCAGTCACCCACCCTGAGGAACTAGAACTCACCATCTCCTGGCAACTGACCCAGTCACCCACCCTGAGGAACTAGAACTCACCATCTCCTGGCGACTGACCCAAAGTCACCCAGCTGGTTTTTATGCCTAGGCTGGGACTAGAACTCACTGTCTCCTGTTTTCTAGCCTGACTATTCTAGTTTTATCTATCAAACCATTATCGGTAGTGGCGGTGTCGGTTGGCACGGAAGCGGGAAATTGTATTGAAAAATGGGCATTGCTAAGAAGGGCTGCTGCACGGCTCTGCAGGTTTGAGAGCGACCAGCCCAATTCTTTGCCAGATGTCAAATTGCTGGCAGGTGGAGCCGCTAACTAGGATTTGGACCCGGGCCAAGCACAATTCCAGTAAACAAAAGAAAAGAGGGAAACAAATCACCGGAACAGAAATACCAGGGGAGGGGGGGACGGGGAAGGGGCCGCTGTTGCCGAGATTCACTGAGCAAACCTTTCCATGAAGCTGGGTTTCATTTCAAGGCTGTAAATCTTGAAGTTTCTCAAGGAGGTTTTGTTGAAAACAATGTCGCCAATTAAGCCTGCAAGAGAAACGAGAGCAAACGCTGAGCGGGAGCAGGGACAAGGCTGATGAATCACCTTTCAAAGGGGGAGGCATGGCCGGCTGCCAAGAGCGGCAGCCGCTGCTGCCCTCCATATTTGGCACCGGGGTCGACACAATTCTGAATCAGAACGGAGCTGGAAGGGACCTTGGAGGTCTTCTAGTCCAGCCCCCTGCTCAAGCAGGAGACCCTCTACCATTTCAGATAGGTGGCAATCCGGGCTCTTCTTAAAAACCTCCAGTGATGAAGCACCCACAATGTCCAGCGGCAAGCTGTTCCACTGGTTAATTATCCTCACTGTTAGGAAGTTTCTCCTTTTTTTTTTTTTAAATTTGCATTTATATCCCGCCCTTCTCCGAAGACTCAGGGCGGCTTACCTTATGTCAAGCAATAGTCTTCATCCATTTGTATATTATATGCAAAGTCAACTTATTGCCCCCAACAATCTGGGTCTTCATTTTACCTACCTTATAAAGGATGGAAGGCTGAGTCAACCTTGGGCCTGGTGGGGCTTGAACCTGCAGTAATTGCAAGCAGCTGCTGTTAATAACAGACCGTCTTAGCAGTCTGAGCCACCAGAGGCCCTTAATTCCAGGTTGCTTCTCTCCTTGATTAGTTTCCATCCATTGCTTCTTGTCCTGCCTTCTGGTGCTTTGGGAAATAAGTTGACCCCCCTCCTCTTTGCGGCAGCCTCTCAAATAGCAATAGCACTTAGATTTATATACTGCTTTACAGTGCTTTACAGCCCTCCCCAAGCAGCCAGCCTCTTGCCCCCAACAATCTGGCTCCTCATTTGACCCACCTCGGAAGGATGGAAGGCTGAGTCAAACCTTGAACCTGGTGAGATTCGAACTGCCAAACTGCAGGCAGCTGGCAATCAGCAGAAGTAGCCTGCAGTACTGCACTCTAACCACTGTGCTACCAGAACTCACAATGGAGTATTGGAATGAATGAATGAATGAATGAATGAATATTGTTGTGTGTCCATGGTGCCTGGATGCCATCTTGGTTCGGGTTTATACTGGTTTTTACGTCATTATTTACCAGTTCAGAGTCAGCTTGAAATTGGATGGTATCTAAATCAATCACAGCAACAAATAAAGAAAGGCAAATACAATTACAGCTAAATAAAAGAGAAACTCTTTGCAGGGTTTGGAAACGAGCAACTGCCAACTCCCTACAAAAACAGAATAGGGGCTTAATGAAGACATTATTTCCCAGAGGTTTTTCTGTGAAGGAATCCTGGCTATGAAAGACTCTTCTCCCCCCCCACTCCCCATTCTTTGTTAACCTTCAAAGGACAGAGTCCATCCTGCTCCTTCCAGCCAGCCGTGGCCAAGGTTCCTGTTCATTCTACAGTAGTGGCCAAAATTGTGGAAACCTTTTGGGAAAAGTGTATTTTTGAGGTTTGATGGCTAATAACACGATTCTTCTTCCTCTCCTTCTCCTTCCTCTTCCTCTTCTTCTCCTTCTCCTTCTTTTTTTGGGGGGAGTTTCAAGATAATCCTATTCCACTGCTAGAATGGTCTGGGCCATTCTTCACCCAATTGAAAATCTATGGAGCTGACTAAAGAAACTTGTTAGTCAGAAGCGACCCAGCAGTAAAACCCAGTTAACAGAAGCCATCATTCAATCTTGGTTTCACATTAGAACAGCCGCAGAACTAAAAGACTTGGTTCACTCCATGGGAAGGCATTGTAAGGCCGTCATTCATGCTAAAGGTTACCCAGTAAAGTATTAACTGACATGGTGATCATTTTTGTATATCTCGTTTTTTTCTAAGTGTTTCACTTTTCTTCTTTTTTACTGTAACTGCTATCCTTCATAACTGTTATTATAACAGTAATTGCATTACATTCTTGATTAATTATCTTTCTGTTGATATGTAATTTTATGGTACTACTCCCCCCCAAAAAAGTGGTGTTATTAGCTAATTTTAGAAAACACACTTTTCCCAAAAGGTTTCCACAAAAAAATGCATGATCGTGCGCAAAGCGAACCGGTGGTAAAAGCAGTTAGAACCCACTACTGATTTATACTCCTTGCAGGCAGCTGGTCATTTGCATCCTTTAAGAGGGTCGTTGAGGCCACCTGGAGGTTCATCAGAGGCCATCTATGACAAAATTGAACGGCCTTCTCTCAAGAGAGGAGAAGGGATACGACATCATTTATCTCCAGTCTACAACACAATCCTTTCAACAGCTCCAAGAAGGCTTTACACCCATTTGCACCACTCAGGTGACCCTGAGGCAGGGGTGAAATGCTCCCGGTTCGGACTGGATCGGCTAATCTGATAGCAATGGCGGCAGGTGGTTCGGAGAACCAGTCGCAAAAATCCCTGCCTGCATCCCACGCCCATGCCCACCCAATCACCCGCTTGTCCGCTTGCCGCTTCTTTCTGGCTCGCTCGTTTTTCCCGCCTGAGTGGTAGGAATAGGTTGTAAAAAATGCTTTTAAAATGTAAAAAAAAAAAAAAAAAGGATCCGACGATCACAGCTGAGCCCTGCGATCGTCAGAGCCTTATTTTTTACTTTTAAAAGCATTTTTTTTACAACCAATTTGGCCGAATAGGTTGTAAAAAAAATGCTTTTAAAAGGTTAAAAAAAGATCGCGAGCCACAGCTGATCACACTCCCACCTACGTGCTGTTCTACTTACACCATGCCTCCTTTTGGCGTGCACTGCGCGCACGCACCCCTCATATTTGGTGCGTGGTGTGCACTGTGCATGTGTCGTGTCCCACTCCTCCGCTGACGGCCGGGTCAGGGAAATCCGAATCAGGCGTGCCTCTGCAGCTCTGCCAAAGTCCTAGCAAAGTTCTCAAGGCAGGCAGATCAGAAAGTGACTTCAGCAAGATAAGGTAGACTTTGCCTGACTCAGAGAATGCCAGAAAGCAGATCCTTTATATAGGCCATGGGGTGTGGCTCCATGACTCAGCACTTATCCAGGCCTGCCCCTCCCTTCCTTCTGTTGCCGCCGCCTATCAATTCTCCTGAAGCGAGGGTCACTCCAGTCTGCAGCTGTTGGTAATTGACCTTCCTCAGGCTCACATGCTGTGGGGGAGGGGGAGGGGTCTACTTGCTCCGTTTGCCTGGGCATGGAGCCAGGGCTGGGGGCTGGAGGCACTTCTTCCTCCTAGGCCTGTCTGGGCATGGAGCCAGGGCTGGGGTCGGGAGGCATGCTAGGACATTCCTCAGCGTTCGGAAGCAGATAAGATGGGCCCGGCTGTGGGAAAAGCGGACGAGGCACAACAGCATGCACACACATGGCGCACGTTTGGCATGCAGCACGCATGCGCAACCAGCGAACTGGTAGTAAACCGGTTTAGATTTTACCACTGCCCTGAGGACACAGGCAAACTTCCAGGTGGCCTCAACGATTCCCTAAAAAGCTGTCTGCAAACAGTATAAATCCTTCCTTCCCCACCACTCTCCAGTCAGAGCTGAAGACGCTTCTCAGATAAGAAGTGAAACATCTTCAAAAAAAAACCCCAGAAAGTCCGGTTCCCTCTTGAAAAAAAGCACCTTTGGTGAAGTCTTTCTGGGTACAGAACTTCAATGTTGTTGCTTTAAAGCAGGGAACGGACAATCCAGGCCAAACTTTCTTTTAATTACAATTAAAGTCACGAGAACAGTAAGCAGCGTGACTTACCTTTTCGTTGGTTGTTCAGATTAAGCCCATAGTTGACTCTCCCGGAGTTCTCTACTAAAATTTGCAGCTGTCTATATCCCTGCAAGGAATAAGAAAGGAAATACAGATAGTCCTTGACTTATGACCACAACTGAGCCCAAAGTTTAGGTTGTTATGTTGTGAAATTTTGCTAAGTGAGTCTTGCCCCATTTCACAACTTTTCTTGCCACCTTTGTTGAGTGAATCCCTGCGCTTGTTAAATTAGTAAGACGCTTGTTAAGTCAATCTGGCTTCCCCATGGACTTGTGCTTGTCAGAAGGTCGCAGAAGTGGATCACGGGACTCTGGGACAATGCAACTGTTACAGTTGCTTGTAGGCTTAAATTATGAGACGGCGGCATGTGCTTTCACTAGTAACGGCCAAAACTATTTTGTCCCGAATGAGCTCATCCTTTAAGGGGCCGTAGTCACAACTGGCTGCTTTTTCCTTTAAGCGTGTGACAAAGCTATCTATCGTTTCACCTTCTTCTTGCTTGCAGCTGCCAAATACGTATCTTTCAAAAAAAAAAAACATTTTTGAGAGGTCTGAAATAAGTCTCTAAAGCATCTGGAATAACTTTGGTATCGCTTTCTCGCTCCACAGAAAGGATTAAGTTGTGTCTGTAGATGTGAAGGCATTCACTGCCCATCAATCTCCTTAACGTGGCAGCTTGAACTGCTGTCGACTTCTCATCCAAGTCTGTAGCTAAAGCGTAGTCTTCGAACTCTGCCCTAAACTTATTCCAATTGCTGCCGCAGTCTCCACTCACCCTCATGGCCTCAGGCAGAGGTATACTGTTCGCAGCTGCCATGCTTCCACGGCTCAGCTTTTGGGAGCATGCTTCAAATGTATCAGGAAGACATGGATCCCACTCCTGACACCATATTTCAAATAGTTTAATCGTAAGAAAAGACCCACAACAAGCCATCATTAGAGGTATTTATCTACATACGACAGGAACCGGAACTACCTTACAAGAGCAGCTACAGGGAGCTCCTCAAAAGTCAGGGAACGCATCTCAAACTAATCCTGCCAAGACTGCAGACATAACCACTGTAACAGCAACCGTCATAAATATGAATCAGATGTCAAGCATTCTAAATATAAATCACGTGACCATGCTGCATAAGTGTGAAAAATGGTCATGAGTCACTCTTCTCAGTGCCGTTGTAACTTCAGTCACTAAGCAAACCGTTGTAAGTCGAGGACTACCTGTACCTGAATCTTTGAAAGAAAAGGAAGCAGGGATGCTTCCTGGGTAGGTAAAGAAGATCTGCAATTCCGGCTGTTTTTTTTCTGGCTGCTCACCTGCCGGTTAGGAATGGAGAGTTCCTGTACATTGTAATCGAGGTGACCGATGTATCGAGTATTAATAAACACCTGCAGGAAAAGGAATAAAACACAGCCGTCTTTTAATTTTCACAAAAGTCAGGAGATTAGAGGAGGATTTAGAGACCGTAACACGAGTACCTAGTGAGAATTCCAGCTGCGGGAACCTGATCCAAGCACCTGATGTAGCCATGTTATAATTAGACTGATTTAAACAGATCACAGAAACGAATGGAACGAGGGGAAATTAATTAAGGAAACCTAGATTATTCAGCCTCAGTAAATTATAATTAGCAGATGATGGTCATCCAGTTGTTCCACAAAAAGAAAAAAGAATTTTTTTTCTGCTTTGAATAGTGTTCTGTAAATTGTGAACACCAACGCTTTCTCTGCGTATTTAAAGCAGGTAACTAGCATTCAAACCTAGTTTAATGGGTTAAAGGGAAGCCTTTCAGAACAGGGTTTAGATAAGGCAGTCCATATTAAAAGACCAAACTTCTGAGCACAACTGGAGATCATGTGTGTAACACTTACAGGTAATCCTCAACAACGCTGTTGTACGACAACAGCTGAGCCCAAAATATATGTTTCTAAGTGATAAGTTTGTTAAGGGAGTTTCCCCCCATTTTACGACTTTCCTTGCCACGCTCGCTGCAGTTGTTAAATTAGTTACATGGTTGTTTGGTGAATCTGGCTCCGCTTGGACTTGTGCTTGTCAGAAGGTTGCAAAAGAGAATGACGTGACTCCGGAACATTCAACGGCCATAAACATGAATCAATTGCCAAGCATCCAAATTCTGATTACATGACCACGGAGAAGCTGCAATGGTCACAAGTGTGAAAAATGTTCATACGGTATGGCCAAAATTGTGGGAACCTTTTGGGAAAGTGTATTTTGGAGGTTTGATGGCAAATAACACCACTTTTTGGGGGGGAGTTTCAAGAGAATCCTATTCCACTGCTGGAATGGCCTGGGAATAGCCCAGATCTTCACCCAAGTGAAAATCTATGGAGCTGACTAAAGAAACTTGTTACTCAGAAGTGACCCAGCAATAAACCCCAGTTAACAGAAGCCATCGTTCAATCTTGGTTTCACATTGTAACAGCTGCAGAACTAAACGACTTGGTTCACTCCATGGGAAGATGTTGTAAGGCCGTAATTCATGCTAAAGGTTACCCGACTAAGTATTAACTGACATGGTGATCATTTTTGTATATCTCGTTTTTTCTACGTGTTTCACTTTTCTTCTTTATACTGTAACTGCTACTCTAATAGCAAATCATTCATAAAGGTTATTGCATTACATTCTTGATTAAATTATCTTTCCACAGATATGTAATTTTAGGGCACTACTGCAAAAAAAAAAAAAAAAAAAAGTGGTGTTATGAGCCAGTTTTAGAAAACACACTTTCCCCAAAAAGATTTCCACAATTTTGGGCACTGCGGTATGTCCCTTTTTTCAGTGCCCTTGTAACTTCAAACGGTCACTAAATGAACCGTCATTAAGTGGAGGACTACCTATATTAGGGCCAAATGACCCAAAACAATTGGGAATTATGGCACCGGAGTGTCAATATGTTTACTCCAAGAAAATCACCTCGATCCAAGGGTAAATTATGAGTTAACTAAGATTGAGCCAGCTTTTTGCTCCCGGGAGAAGGTAGTAATCTCGCATATCCGTCCTCACCTGTGCTCGGTCCCGGATGTAATCCCGTGAGTACAGGGTCCCTCCGCCAAGGATGACCGTCTCGTAGAGGGTGTAGCCAAACGCCTGTCCGTTGCCATTATTTATTGGCAGGTTCTCCATGTTAATGGGGTATTCCGACTTCACAATCTGCAGAATCCAGAAGCCAGAACAGGATCATCCTAAGAGCAACTGCTAAGAAATAATGTGGGTATTTTTTTTTAACCCTCAACGGGTTCGTGAAACAGACCCGCAACTCCATAAGAAGCTAACCCCTTGGTGATAATAAGGAGAGAGAAAAATAGGGGTCGAGTTTTGCTTTGAGGGTAAGCTTGGCGCTTTTTGAGTTTGGTTGTTTTTCGGTAGACTAGTGATGGCGAAACTTTTTGGCACTGAGTGCTCAAAGCAGAACGTGTGTGCATGCCTGTGCCGGCAGGCTGGTCTTTGGGTTTCCAGCACACACATGTGCGCCATCCAGGTGGTCTCCATGGGACACGGTAGCTCAGTGGCTAAGACGCTGAGCTTGTCGGTCAAAAGGTTGGCAGTTCAGCGGTTCGAATCCCGAGTGCCGCATAACGAGGTGAGCTCCCGTGACTTGTCCCAGCTTCTGCCAACCTAGCAGTTCGAAAGCAGGTAAAAAATGCAAGTAGAAAAATAGGGCCACCTTTGGTGGGAAGGTAACAGCGTTCCGTGCGCCTTTGGCGTTGAGTCATGCCGGCCACATGACCACGGAGACGTCTTCGGACAGTGCAGGATCTTCAGCTTTGAAACGGGGATGAGCACCGCCCCCTAGAGTCGGGAACAACTAGCACGTATGTGCGACGGGAACCTTTACCTTTACCTTTTACAATGATTCCATTTTAAGTGTGTATCTTATCCCTCCATCTCACAGCAGTGATATCCAAACACTTAAGATTTATCCCGAGTTCTTTAATGTGTGTGGTTTGTTCTATTCCCATCATCTGGGCCAATCTGAGCATATTCCTCTCTGGAGAATGACTTACCTCCATTCCCGACAACAATTCCCACAGTGAGATATATTGCTGCATCAGGATGGCGCCGTAGGATGCTTTATGTGAAATTATCGGAGGCGGAGGGAGAGGAGTCTCTTTGGAGGAGGAAGAGAAAGAACCTGGTTGAATTCAAGCACTGGACTGGTGGGAGAAATTACTCAGTTTCCCAATTTTTGGGGGCTTGAGAAAAGCTTAGTTAGTCCTTGACTTACGAACACAACTGAGCCCAAAATTTATCTTGCTAAGCAAGGTGTCAGGGTTCCCACCGATGCCCTAATTAAATCATGAGCCTCAAGCCAAGCTTCAAAAGAAATCCAGTTATTTATTAGGAGTTTCATGTCGGCAGGCTCCAAGTGAAGCCAACTCTGACCCCACTTAATTTATGTTCCAGCTCTGACCCTATTTCCCCGCCTCCCCACAAGATGTGTCATCAGTCACATTCTCCAACAAAGCAATTTCACGGGTTGTAGAGATCATTCCCCTACGGCCACTGTGGGTAACCTCGTAGATGGCCTTGACAGAGATATGGCTGGAATGTGCTTTTGTTCTGACTGACGTGCTGCCTCGCTGTGCAGCTGCAAAGTTCGTTTTCCCATCCCCCCCGCCTATGGCAACTCGAGAGCAGGGATGCTTTGCGAGTTGACACAAGGCAGTTGCTAGGTGAATTTGGGATGATGGAGGGAGGAAGGGAGGGAGGATCATTTGCTGCGTTGAATGAGGTGTAGGACCTAGCTGATCTACAAAAGCTAAGCATGGCCAGACCCGGTTAACCCTAAATGGAGGAAATGTTAGGGTAAGATAAAAAAAAAAACCCAAAAAAAAAAAAATTCACACCCTGGAGGAAGGCACTACTGTACTATGGAGAAAATTCAGGAATTTATTCATAAGGCCATCCAGAATGGGGCCCGACTCAAAGGAGATGGCACTGAAACAGCCTCTTCCCAGGCTGTCAAAGAAAATGCTTCCAAACAAATTGAGACTGGGGAGGAGGTATTTACTACCCAGGGAAGAATTCTAGAAAGAAAAGACGGAGGGAGGGAGGGAGGGAAGGAAGGAAGGAAGGAAGGAAGGAAGGAAGGAAGGAAGGAAGGAAAAAGGGAATGTTGTGTTTTGTCCGCTCTCACCGCAGAAGATGTACGAAAGTTTGTCTCCTTCCCTCCCTCCCTGCCTCCCCTTCCCACTCCCACTCCCCTTCCCTCCCTCCCTACTCCTTCCTTCCTCCCTCCCTCCCTCCCTCCTTCCCATTCCCCCCTCTATCCTCACCCCTCTCCTCATTCCAATCAGCATTTGCTTTAAGTCCACCAATGTTGTTTGTTATATGACTCACCCTTCCTTACAGCCTTGGAAGTCACCCGAAGGGCCAGTCTCATAACAAACCTCCCCCCTTCCCCCCTCTCCCCACTCTTCACAAAGCAGCCCTCCCCCCTTCCCCCCCCCCCCCCCTCAATGGAACGAAGCTACACTAGAAGCAGGGGGGGGGTCTCACAAGCCGAGCGGGCTGAGCCAGTTTTCGAGCTGGGCTCTTTTGGCCCCGCCGGCCTCCAGAGAAGGCAGAGGAGCCGTTCGTGCAATTACCTATCATGCTAGAAAAAAGCTTGCGCAGTTTGAAGTACTTGGCGGTGTAATCTCCAGCCTCGGTCAACACGGCATCGTAATCTGGAAAAAAGAAAAGTAGAACAAATAGAGGGGGAAAAAACTAGTTTACCTTACTTTATAGGTGCATGTCATGAAAATCACAAGAATGTAATGCGCGCGCACACACACACACAGAGGCTGGATTCACACAATGCTCTTAACCAGGTTAGGAATGTTGACTTTCTCACAACAACCTAAGATTGGATAGCACTGATTACAAACACTGATGATGTTACCTAGTTTGGTAAAGAGACGTCTTCAAGAAAACAACTAAGCTCAGAGAGCAGCACGGACTGCTAAACAAATAATTCCCTCAACACTGTCAAACTATTCACTAAGTCTGCACTACTATTAATCTTCTCATAGTTCCCATCACCAATCTCTTTCCACTTATGACTGTATGACTGTAACTTTGTTGCTGGCAATCCTTATGATTTATATTGATATATTGACCATCATTTGTGTTGTAAATGTTGTACCTTGTATCTTTTCTTTTATGTACACTGAGAGCATATGCACCAAGACAAATTCCTTGTGTGTCCAATCACACTTGGCCAGTAAAAAATTCTATTCTATTCTACTCTTCATTCCAATATTTATTCTGTTCTGTTCCATTCCATTCCATTCCAACAGTAATAGAGTTGGAAGGAACCTTGGAGGTCATCTAGTCCAACCCCCTGCTCATGCAGGAGATCTATACTAGGGATTCGAACTACCAACCTTTCTGATCAACAAGCTCAGCATCTTAGCCACTGAGGCACCTAGCCAGTCTATTCTATTCTATTCTATTCTATTCTATTCTATTCTATTCTATTCTATTCTATTCTATTCTATTCTATTCTATTCTATTCTATTCTACTCTACTCTACTCTATTCTACTCTATTCTTCATTCCAATATTCTATTCTATTCTATTCTATTCTCTATTCTCCTCTCCTCTATTCTATTCTATTCTACAAAGAATGTTCTTTCTGCGCCAACTCAGTAAGCTCAAACTGCCCAAGGAGCTGCTGATCCAGTTCTACAGAGGAATGATTGAGTCTGTCATTTGCACCTCTATAACTGTCTGGTTCGGCTCTGCAACCCAACAAGAAAAACACAGACTTCAGAGGATAATTAGAACTGCAGAAAAAATAATTGCTACCAACCTGCCTTCCATTGAGGACCTGTATACTGCACGAATCAAGAAGATCCCAGCATCCTTTGCAAGCCAGGCCCGATCGGCCAAGGGAACCTTACCGTAGCTGGTGATGGTTGCCTTGTAGTCATTAAAATGCAGAGCGCCATTCATGAATCCAAAATTGGTCCCTCCATGGAACATGTACAGATTGATGGAGGCTCCTGACCGGAGGACGTCCTCAACCCTATCCAGCATCTCTGCAGAGAGAAACAAAGCGTCTAGTGTAGCACGGCACCGGCGCGCTATTCTTGCTAATACAGGTAGTCCTCAACTTACGACCGTTCGCTCAATGACTGTCTGAAGTTACAACGGCATTGAAAAAAAGGGACCTATGACCGTTTTTCACACTTTTAACGACCGTTGCCACATCCCCGGGGGGGTGGGGGGGTTTTTTGTCACATGATCAAAATTGGGACACTTGGCAACTTATTTATTTATTTATTTAATCATATTTATATACCGCCCTATCTCCCAACTAACTGACCTTTATGATGGTGGCAGTTTTTCCTGGAATCACGTGATCCCCTTTTGTGACCGTCTGACAAGCAAGGTCAATGGGGGGAGCCGGATTCACTTAGCGACTGTGTTACTCATTTAAGGACTGCAGGGATTCCCTTAGCAAAGGTGGTAAGAAAAGGCGTAAAATGGAACAAAAACCCCACTTAACGAATTTCTCACTTAGCAACATCCATTTGGGGCTCGATTGTGGTCGTAACTCGAGGACTACCTGTACTGCTATTTGACTTTATGCAAGTAGTCCTCGACTTACGACCGGCGAGCTCAGCAACTGTTCAAAGCTATGATGACCTCCCCTAAAGATACTTACGACTGTTGTGGTCCACCAGTAGCCTGGAGTCAGGGGAAGGCCCAGACGAGGGCTCTGCATCAGAGGCAGAGATGGGGACAGGGCCATCTGGGAGTGATGTGCGGACTCCGGAGCCTCCCGAGGCAGACAGCAGAGAGGCAGAGGAACAGGAGGAGTCTGTTCCTAGTGCACGCATGTGAAGGGCTGCCAGAAGGCAAGAGCAGCTGAAGCAAAAAGGACGACTTGGGAGTAAGGCCAGGAGATGATCGGCCACTCCCATAAGGCTTAAAAGAGCAGCAACAAGCCGTTGGGTTCTTTGTAGAAAAGCAACGTTGATTCCAGTGTTTCTTGTCAGTGTCTCTTGAACTTTGTGGGGGTTTTGCCAAGAAAAGCCTTTGGCAGGTTGCCAAAGACATCAAAGCCTGGTGATAAGGCCGAAGAATTTGTTTTGGACTAAGCTGAGAATGAATTAATTCTCAGCTGTTCTAATAAAACAAGTTTGTTCAGAACTGAATTGTGTTTAGTAATCACTGCTTGGGCCTCGGTCACAACAATAACCCAGTTCTAAAGTTCTGAGGGCCAGATCCTTCACCAGTGTCGTGTAACCATATTTTGGGTGCTTGACATTTAAACCCACATTTAAAGCTATTTGCAGTGTTCTGTCGTATCACTGAGATTTATGACATTTTTGCTGAAAACCTGCTGCTTACTTCCGATTTTGTGCAAAAAGACCCCATAGCAAACAATGGATTTGCTTAACAGTTAATAAGTTAATAAGTTGACTTTGCATATAATATACAAATAGGATGAAGACTATTGCTTAACATAGTGTAAGCCGCCCTGAGTCTTCGGAGAAGGGTGGGGTATAAATTCAAACAAACAAACAAAATAATAATAATAATAATAATAATAATAATAATAATAATAATAATAATAATAATAATAATAATAATAATAATAATTTAATTTTTATACCGCCCTTCTCCCGAAGGACTCAGGGCGGTGAACAGGCAGATAAAATAATACAATACATTTCAATAAAAATACTATTTAAAAAACTTATTCCAAAAGCCTAAATTTAAAATACAATACAAAATATAAAATAAACCCCAATAAAATCCATGTTTAAAAACCCTATTTAAGCCAGTCCTGCTCGGAAGAATAGATATGTCAGTTGATGATTCTTTTAACAACCATGGTGATTACCTCAATCATCATCACCTTCTTTTAACGTCCCCGTAATCCCTTGCCGGGTGGAGTCTGGGCAACTGAATGGAGCTAGCAGAGTGTTTTAATGGCCGACTGCCCTTCCTGTCGCCAATGCGGAGTTTTGTTCAGCAGATATATTCTCAGTGAGCCCAGAGAGAGAAATATCTGCTTCTACCTAGGATCGAACTCACAGCCTCCTGACTGTGAGGCGAGAGCTCTGCCTCTACGCCACTCTGATGATTAGCTCAATGATACTACAAAAAAAGCTGGCTGACAATCACGTGATCCTGGATTGACAATCACATGACCCCCAGGATACTGCAACTGTCACAAATACATGCAGGTTGACCAATGGCTGAATTTTGATCAGGTGATTGTGGGGATGTTGGTGCGGGGACCGGTTGTGAGTCACTTTTTTTCCACTGCCGTTGTAAC
Organism: Ahaetulla prasina; assembly: GCF_028640845.1. Lineage (NCBI taxonomy): Eukaryota > Metazoa > Chordata > Lepidosauria > Squamata > Colubridae > Ahaetulla > Ahaetulla prasina. Next base: position 15,313,223 of record NC_080547.1, read on the forward strand.
TCAGAACGGGCACTAAATGAATGGTTATAAGACAGGGACTGTTTGTATAAGCCAACGTGACCTTCGGTAACATAGAGCCACGCCAGGAAACCACATCTGGAGACCTACATCTGCTTCTGCTATTTGTTTAGAGCAATAATTAGAATAAAGAAGGGCGGAAGGTTGGGAACACAGGCGGAAAAGGAACTGCGCCAGCAAACAACTTACCATCTGCATCGAAGACGTTGTGAGGTCCTCCCCAGCTATCAAACCAACCAGTCCAGTACTCCATCACCAGCATTGGCATGTCACGCTGAAAAAGGGCAAACAAACCAGGCGAATATATGGCCATGTTTGAAGTAGATGGAGGCCGTGGTAGCTCAGGCTGGTAAGAAGCCTGTTATTAGAACACAGCTGCCTGCAATTACTGCAGGTTCAAACCCGGCCCAAGGTTGACTCAGCCTTCCATCCTTTATAAGGTAGGTAAAATGAGGACCCAGATTGTTGGGGGGGCAATAAGTTGACTTTGTAAATATACAAATAGAATGAGACTATTGCCTTATACATTGTAAGCCGCCCTGAGTCTTCGGAGAATAAAAAGTAAATAAATAAAAGTAAGTAAATAAAAAAAAAGTAAATAAATAAAAGTAAGTAAATAAACAAAAAAAAAACGTGTTCTCTCGGCAATATTTAACTCTGAATTCAGAAATTTCTGAGACTAGAACTCACTGTCTCCTGGTGATTGGCCCGAAGACACCCAGCTGGCTTTCATGCCTAAGGCAGGACTAGAACTCAGGGTCACCTGGTGATTGACCCAAAATCACTCAGCTGGCTTTCATGCTTAAGGTGGGACTAGAATTCCCAGTCTCCTGGTGATTGGCCCAAAATCACCTAGCCAGTTTTCATGCCTAAGGCAAGACTATAACTCACTGTCTCCTGGTGATTGGCCCAAAGTGACCCAGCTGGCATTAATGCTTAAGACAGAACTAGAACTCACCATCTCCTGGTGATTGGCCCAAAGTCACCCAATCAGCTTTCACGCCTAAGGCAGGACTAGAAGTCAATCTCCGGGATTGTAATGCCATTGGGATACATTAACTCATCCTTGATTTTTCTATTTTTTTCCTCTCTTTCTCTCTTCTTTCCCATCTCTTTTTCCTTGAATGCTGTACCTTTTAGAATTCGAGCCTACAGGCCAAGAACTATCTAGCGTTACTGAGATATAAGCCACTTTGAAAGACCTCCTGGGTGAAGATCAGAGAATGAATGTCTCTTTTTAAAAATAAAATGAACACAGAACGCGAGGGGTAGGATTCAATGAAAACGGAAATGACTTTTGTTATCTTCTTCACGTCCAGATCCTGCACCAACGGAGGAATCAATGAGCTTCTCAGTGGGTTATTTACTGATTGTTGACAAAAAGGATAAAGACAATCTTCCAACGACGCATCAAGTAAATATATTTCCCGAAAGCCAACTCTGTCTGGGTATAAGTTCTTTGGGGCACAATTGAACAGCGACCAATTATGGGTCTCTAATGACAATTTTGGGCTGCACAAAATGAATCCCAAGGAACCCGGGGAAGAATTTACGTTTGGATAGCAATCTTCCATATATATAAAAATGGCTGTGTGTGTGTGTGTATGTTCCAGCATAACTCTGGAACGCTTCGAGCAATTTCAACCAAACTTGGTACACAGATGACTTACACTCTGGAAAGAAATACTGTGGGGATAAGATACCCCTAATGTTGTGGTCCACCAGCAGCCTGCGGAGCTGGCAGTGGAGTTGGACAGTGAAGAGGCTGGGGAGAACAACGGGCCAGTCCTGGAGTCAGGGGAAGGCCCAGATGAGGGCTCTGCAGCAGAGGCAGAGATGGGGCCAGGGCCATCTGAGAGCGATGCGCAGACTCCGGAGCCTCCAGAGGCAGACAGCAGAGACAGAAGGAACAGGAGGAGTCTGTTCCTAGCGCATGCATGTGAAGAGCACCAGAAGGCAAGAGCAACTGAAGCAAAAAGGACGACTTGGGAGTAAGGCCAGCAGATGATTGGCCCCTCCCATAAGGCTTAAAAGAGCAGCAAGGGCTCTTGGGTTGCTACATTTGTAGCTACATTTGTTTCTAGCCATGGTCTCTTGTTTCTGAACTTGGGGGGGGGGGCTTTGCCAAGAAAAGGCTTTGGCAGGGTGCCAAAGAGGACAAAGGTTTGTGATAAGGCTGAAGGACTTTTTCTGAAGGATTTGTTTTGGAATTAATTTGGACTAAGCTGAGAATGAAGTAATTCTCAGATGTTCTAATAAAATATGCTTGTTTAAGACTGATTGTGTCTGGTAATAACTACTTTGGCCTAGGTCACAACACCTAACACCCCTCAGGCTGTGTGTTCTGTAAAAATACAGCCTGTTGTACCTTAAAATGGCTTCTACTGTACTGCCTTAAAATGGTTTCTAATGTGCAGCACAGTGGAGTTGCCATGGTAACGGCGTCACATTACTCCACAAGGGGGCTCTCTCTGGTAAGGGGGAAAATCCAACATTAGAAATTACGTTTGATCCGGACATTTTCAACAAGGCTTTGATTATTTTTGAGGACAAATGTATGGCCATGATCCATAAAACCAAGATCAGAAAAAAAGCATACCAAATGATCATGGATCAGCCAGCAAAACATCAAGGTGGTATCGTTTTACCTGACGCTTCTGGGGTCATAAGAAAAACATTTTTAACTAATTTAATTCTCACCGCAATCAGGGCTCAGGGTGAAATTGCTCTTACTGTCTAATACAGGATTGGGATAAATGAATAGCCGGGCAACGGTTATTCCGGGCAAAGAATAACCGGGCAAAGCTAGTGGTAAATAACTACAGTTCCGGGAATCAAGAAGCATCGGCATTTTTGGCCCATGGCACCCTCCTAGTTCTCGGATCATAAAACAGACAACAAGAGCCTTAGAAGGTGGAGGTCTCACCTCGGGAAAGCGTCTTCCTTACCTGCAGTTTGTTGAGGGAGGACACGAGTTCCCGCTCCATCTTCTGAAAGTTGATCGTGGCCAAAGCTTTTGAAAAAGAGAGGAAAGCGGGCAGAACAAGGAAAAAATTCAGCTAGGCTACAAGAAGTTAATTCATAGGAAATCCTTGACTTACCATAAACTGGGACTAGAATTTCTGTGGCTAAGTAAGGAGTTAATTGTAGGTTTTTGGTTTTTTTTTTGCTGTGGTCCTTAAGTGAAGAGAAGAACCAGGGGAGACAGGATAGCAGTTTTCCAATATTTGAGGGGCTGTCACAGAGAGGAAGGGGTCAACCTATTTTCCAAAGGGCCTGAAAGCCGGACAAGGAACGATGGATGGAAACCGATCAAGAAGAGAAGCAATTTGGAACTAAGGAGAAATTTCCTGACAGCGAGCTCCTGGCAAGTCAGTAGGAAAGACAAAACAAAATCCACCTTAAATTAGTTAGGGATATATCTATTATAGATGGGAAATTTTTGTAATTCTTCTAAGTTCTTCTGTAAGCCACCATGAGTGGCCTACAGGTGAATAGGTGACGAAAATAAACAAACAAACTAATAAACAAACTCCATCCCGTTCTTTATAATGAATCTTGCTAAAGAGACTGTGAGGCTGTGAAATTGTATAGGTTGGGGGCTGGACTAGAAGACCTCCAAGGTCCCTTCCAGTTCTATTCCAAATTCTAAAGAGACTGTGAGAATCTTAATTTGAGACACAGTTATCGTTTTTGTCCTAGGCAGATGCAGAAGAACATGATTACATAGGTAGTTCTCGACTTACGGCCACAATAGAGCCCAAAACTTACGTCGCTAAGCCAAACGCTTGTTCGGTTGAATTTTGCTTCATTTTACGTCTTTTCTCGCCAGTGTTGCTAAGCGAACCGCCGCAGTTGTTAAGTTAGCAACACGGCTGTTTAAGCGAATCAGCCTCCCTCACGGTTGACTTGGCGCGTCAGAAAGGTGGCAAAAAAGCGGATCACGTGACCCCAGGACATTGCAACCGTCGTAAATACGAATCAGTTTCCAAGCATTTGGATTTTGACCATGTGACTTTGGGGAATGCTGAAACGGTCGTTAAGTATGGAAACACGGCCATAAGCCGGTCCCTAAATGAACCGTTGTTAAGCGGAGAATGACCTATAGCGTCTATTCAGGACAGCAACAATTGCCGGTGCACAATTGCGTGCTTTATTAATCAACCAGAGGGACTAGCAGCTTAGTTCTTTCCAAAACGAAGACCCCACCCCAAGGCAGCACGGATCTCGACAGTTTAATTGAACAGAGAGAGAGAGAGAGAGAAAGAAAGAAAGGAAGGAAGGAAGGAAGGAAGAAAGGAAGGAAGGGAGAGACAGAACTGCACCTAAACCATCTGGGTTTTTTTCCATTTTTTCCAGCCTGCCTTTTCATGCACACTTTTGTTTATTCTCACAGCCACCTCTTCCGAGGTTGTCATGTCGTTGTGGCATCACTCAGGGCCCTCGTTATTCCGCATTCCTGATTAACTTGACATGTTGACTCTAATGAGCAGATTGTTGTGACATCTGAAGCAAGGACTGGGATCCGGGCACACGAGCCTGTCGGGGACACACAACTCCCAGCCAGAGGGTGAGCAAACGAGCGAGCGAGCAAACGCTCACAGGCAGTCAACACATTTGTGCAAAAACACAGAACAAGGAGAGCTCCAAGTTCTCTTCTTCTCCCCCCCCACCCCACTCCATTATCCCTAGCACTAGAAGGGAAAGAGCGACTCCACCTGGACAAAGAAGGGAATGGCTGCCACGTACGAGAAGGAGAAATATTGAAGCGGGATGTGTGATGTAGCCCAAACGGGCAGCCTGCTGGACAGTTAAGCTTGAGTGTCGAAAGGGCGAAGGCCAACAGGAAGCAGCCGCGAGCGCTCAAGTTTTATTAATGTGGGCACGGCTGGCGGTTGGTTCTGCTTCAAAGCCAGCAGAGAGAATCTCCGCTTTAGCTTGGGCAGAATAATAATATCGGGAAAAAGACACGATTCGTGCTAATTTTTTTTTTTTTGAAAAGAGACCCGGGAAGGGTTTATTTGCAGAATCACAAGAGTTGGAAGGGACCTTGGAGATTTTCCAGTCCAGCCCAGGGGTGAAATCTACTTACCTTCCTTACCAGTTCGGAATTGCACGCGCCCCGCCTGTGTGCTTGCGTCACATGTGCGCACACATCCTCTGCGCATGCAAAAACCACGTGCAGAGGGTACAAAACACATTACTTAAAACCTGGTTCAAACCAGGAGGTAACGACAGCCAGGCAGGTGGGCGGAGTCTTGCACTGCAATTGCTACCAGTTGTCCGAACCACCAGCCAAGATTGCTACCGGATCAGGCGAACCGGTCGGAACTACGAGCATTTCACCCCTGGTTCAACCCCCTTGCTCAAGCAGGAGATTTTATACCACTCTGAACAGATGTGTTGTGTCTGCGCCCCCCGAGCCGGTCCTCCTGCCAGAAAGTGACTTGGAAAGTGAGGGGGAAGGGCCATCAGGACTTACCTCGGGACCACCGGCTTCCCTGGCTCACCTGCAGGAGCCAGAAGCAGGCCAGGTGGAAGAGATAACGAGGCCTCCATCCCCTGACTCTTTCCCCCCCCAGGCCACGCCTCCAGACCCGGCTGATGGCAATCAGGCCTGGCTGGACCCTAGGTTTTGTAGGCAGGAGAGGAGGGAACAACAGAAGCAGGGGTGGGGCAGGCCTAGGAAGTGCTGAGTCATGGAGCCACACCCCACAGGATATAAAAGGCAGCGAGAGCTGCTGTGTCTCTTTGTAACAGGCAAATCCACGGATTGACTAAGAGCTGAAGTTTGTTCCTGGATGACTCACCATCGTCGTGGAAGATAACGGAGGCTCTTGGCAGACGCTGGCTATTCTGCTGCCAAAGCTGATAGTGCCGGCTAATTAAGCCATCACTCGGACGGAGGCGAAGGAGGACAGAACAAGATGGCTGCCCAGTCTCTTCTTGAAAACCTCCAGGAAGGCAAGCCGTCCCATGCATTAATTGCTCTCACGGTCAGGAAATTTCTCCATAGTTCTAGGTTGGCTCTCTCTCTCTTTGAGAAATCTCCATCCGTTACTTCTTGTCCCACCCTCAAGGGAATTGGAGACTGAGTTGACCCTCTCTTCTCTTGTGACAGCCCTCAAATATTGGAAGACAGCTATCAAGTCATGCCTAGTCCTTCTCTTCATTAGATTACCTAGTTTGCATTTATTTATTCCAGGGGACGGCAACTTGTGGCTCTGGAGCCGCATGTGGCTCTTTCATCCCTCTGCTGCGGCTCCCTGTCGCCGGTCGGCTCCACAATGGATAGGGCTTTCGGTTAGGACAGGTAGAGGAAACAGGTAGAGCCGGGCTAGGGGGAGACTCTATGGTGGGGGAACTGGACTTCTGTTTGGCTCCAGAATTGAAGCGGGGGCGGGGGGGGGGGCTTCCAGTTATGACCTTTGTGGCTCTTTGAGTGTTTAAGGTTGCCGACCCCTGATTTTATTCATTCATTCATTTTGGACATCTCTCGGTTAATTGCAGAGAAGGGCAAACTCCTTCATTTTGAACCAAAGCTTTGTGATCTGTCAAGTTCATCTTATCATTTTGATTAGGTTTAGTGAAGTTTCTTTCTGCATCTCTGATTGGGTGACTTGCCTGCAGCATACTAATGGGATGAAAATAAGTTTTAATAAATTAGCAGGCAAAGACACACACACACACACACATATATTCTGGAAGATGACCGTACAAATTATGCACTCATCCTTCGCATGGAGGCTGGGTAAAGTAAGGAAAATTGAAATGATTTCCTACCAACCATTACAGACGGCCTCCTGTGCATCCTTTTTTAATGTTAATTTCAGCAATATGGACCACAAATATAAACCAGATCCGGGTTGCAAAATTTTCAGGATGACTGCAAAGGGTCTTCTGTATATTGCGGTGGTCAAGACTTCCGTAGCCCAGCTTGAACAATTAGAAGAGAAACTTGGCACAGGTAGCCCCTCCAGTTACGAATGGTCATTCAGTGACCATTCGAAGTTATGACGGACACCCCCCCCTCCAAAAAGCTACTAATAAATTTTAATAAATTAGCAGGCGAAGAAGCACAGACATAGACATAGACACACGCACACACATTCTGGAAGCCGACCGTATAAATTATGCACTTATCCTTCGCATGCAGGCCACATAAAATAAGCAAAACTGGACATAACAATGGGGGGGGGGTCAGAAGCCATGGCCGGCAGCAGACAAGTCTAGCAATTTTAAGCATTATATATACCCAAAATCTTTCTCATTAGCCTCACAAATATTGCTCTACGACCAGAAGGATTAGAGGCTTTATCGGCAAAGCAAAATGACGGGTGGGTGGGGGGAATGAAGTTATTGCAAATGCACCAAAGACAAATTCCTTGTGTGTCCAACCACACTTGGCCAATAAAAAATTCTATTCTATTCTATTCTATTCTATTCTATTCTATTCTATTCTATTCTATTCTATTCTATTCTATTCTATTCTATTCTATTCTATTCCATATTCTATTCTATTCTAGTCTATTCCATTCCATTCCATTCCATATTCTATTCTATTCAATTCAATTCAATTATTATTGTTTTATTTCTATTCTATTCTATTCTATTCTTATTGTTTTATTTCTCTTCTATTCTCTTCTATTCTTATTATTGTTTTATTCCTATTCTATTCTATTCTAATTGTTTTATTCCTATTCTATTTCTATTCAAATATTATTTAATTCTATTCTATTCTATTCTATTCTTATTGTTTTATTTCTATTCTATTCTATTCTATTCTTATTATTGTTTTATTCCTATTCTATTCTATTCTATTCTATTCTATTCTAATTGTTTTATTCCTATTCTATTCTATTCTATTCTATTCTATTCTAATTGTTTTATTCCTATTCTATTTCTATTGTTTTATTCCTATTCCTATTCTATTTCTATTTCTATTCTAATATTATTTAATTCTATTCTATTCTATTCTATTCTTATTGTTTTATTTCTATTCTATTCTATTCTATTCTTATTATTGTTTTATTCCTTTTCTATTCTATTCTATTCTATTCTATTCTATTCTATTCTATTCTATTCTATTCTATTCTATTCTATTAATTGTTTTATTCCTATTCTATTCTATTCTATTCTATTCTAATTGTTTTATTCCTATTCTATTTCTATTCTAATATTATTTAATTCTATTCTATTCTATTCTATTCTATTCTATTCTATTCTATTCTATTCTATTCTAATTGTTTTATTCCTATTCTATTCTATTCTATTCTATTCTATTCTTATTGTTTTATTCCTATTCTATTCTATTCTATTCTATTCTATTCTATTCTATTCTATTCTAATTGTTTTATTCCTATTCTATTTCTATTCTAATATTATTTAATTCTATTCTATTCTATTCTATTCTATTCTATTCTATTCTATTCTATTCTTTCTTACTGTTTTATTTCTATTCTATTCTATTCTTATTGTTTTATTCCTATTCTATTGTATTCTATTGTATTCTATTCTATTCTAATTGTTTTATTCCTATTCTATTTCTATTTCTATTCTAATATTATTTAATTCTATTCTATTCTATTCTATTCTATTCTATTCTTATTATTGTTTTATTCCTATTCTATTCTATTCTATTCTATTCTATTCTATTCTATTCTATTCTATTCTAATTGTTTTATTCCTATTCTATTCTATTTCTATTCTAATCTTATTATTTCTCTTCTCTTCTCTTCTCTTCTCTTCTCTTCTCTTCTCTTCTCTTCTCTTCTAAGCAATCAACTGTATTTTTAATCAATTGGTGGCAAGTCTCTTTTTTCCCAGTCCTGTTGAAACTTTGAATGTTTGCTAGATGAATTGGTTAAAGTCCATCGTTACCGTTACACTCTGAGATTTAAATAGAGGAATGATTTCAAAAGCTTTCTATGGCATGTACAAATACTTTACAGCGATGCTGGTTACTCACGTGCGTTTAAACAAAAAACAAAACACAACAACATGGGCCTCTGGTGGCTCAACGGACTAAGTCTGTCTGTTATTAACACAGCTGCTTGCAATTACTGCAAGTTCTAGTCCCACCAGGCCCAAGGTTGACTCAGCCTTCCATCCTTTATAAGGTAGGTAAAATGAGGACCCAGATTGTTGGGGGCAATAAAAGTTGTATATAATATACAAATGGATGAAGACTATTGCTTAACACAGTGTAAGCCGCCCTGAGTCTTCGGAGAAGGGTGGGATATAAATTCAAATAAAAAACAAACCAAAAAAACAAACAAACACCACACTGTCCTTTTGTAATATTGTAGCAGATAGGTGTACAGTGGCATGTGGTGTTTTTTTTTAAAATCTCAGTCACAACTTTGTTCCAGAAACACACAACTTACCTCCTTCTACGGTGCCGGCACTCAAGCCATCTTTATTATCCGAGGTCACCAATAATTCCACCACGTTCCTGCTCAACAGGGCCTGCGAGAAAGAAGGATCACCATGCTGAAGTTCAGAACCGTTAGCTCAGAAGAAGCCATGATCAGGAACAAACCACGGTTTGAAGGGAGTTACTCTTTCCGGGAACAATGTCATTCCGACCCAGATGTCTCGAAGACGCTTCTCCAAAACGCAAACTGGATTTTCTTGTGTTTTGTTTTTTTTTTCTTCTTGGAAAATATTTCGTTTCTCATCCAAGGAGCTTCTTCGGTTCTAACTGAAGTTAAACCAAGAAGAGTCCAGTTGCCTTTTGGAAAAGCGAAGGTTTGGGACAACCATGAGACCTGGGTGATTTCTATTCTATTCTTATTTCTTATTCTATTCTTATTATTGTTTTATTCCTTTTCTATTCTATTCTATTCTATTCTATTCTATTCTATTCTATTCTATTCTATTCTATTCTATTCTATTAATTGTTTTATTCCTATTCTATTCTATTCTATTCTTCTATTCTAATTGTTTTATTCCTATTCTATTTCTATTCTAATATTATTTAATTCTATTCTATTCTATTCTATTCTATTCTATTCTATTCTATTCTATTCTATTCTAATTGTTTTATTCCTATTCTATTCTATTCTATTCTATTCTATTCTTATTGTTTTATTCCTATTCTATTCTATTCTGTTCTGTTCTGTTCTATTCTATTCTATTCTAATTGTTTTATTCTATTCTATTCTGTTCTAATATTATTTAATTCTATTCTTCTATTCTGTTCTGTTCTATTCTATTCTGTTCTATTCTATTCTATTCTAATTGTTTTATTCTATTCTATTCTATTCTATTCTATTCTTGTTGTTTTATTCCTATTCTATTCTATTCTATTCTATTCTATTCTATTCTAATTGTTTTATTCCTATTCTATTCTATTCTGTTCTAATATTATTTAATTCTATTCTATTCTATTCTATTCTGTTCTATTCTTATTATTGTTTTATTCTATTCTATTCTATTCTATTCTATTCTATTCTATTCTATTCTATTCTATTCTATTCTATTCTATTCTATTTCTATTCTAATCTTATTATTTCTCTTCTCTTCTCTTCTCTTCTCTTCTCTTCTCTTCTCTTCTCTTCTCTTCTCTTCTCTTCTCTTCTAAGCAATCAACTGTATTTTTAATCAATTGGTGGCAAGTCTCCTTTTTCCCAGTTTCCTGTTGAAACTTCGAATGTTTGCTAGATGAATTGGTTACAAGTCCAGCATTACCGTTACACTCTGAGCTTTAAATAGAAGAAAGATTTCAAAAGCTTTCTATGGCATGTACAAATACTTTACAGCGATGCTGGTTACTCACGTGCGTTTAAACAAACAAACAAAAAAAATAAAACACAACAACATGGGCCTCTGGTGGCTCAACGGACTAAGTCTGTCTGTTATTAACACAGCTGCTTGCAATTACTGCAAGTTCTAGTCCCACCAGGCCCAAGGTTGACTCAGCCTTCCATCCTTTATAAGGTAGGTAAAATGAGGACCCAGATTGTTGGGGGCAATAAAAGTTGTATATAATATACAAATGGATGAAGACTATTGCTTAACACAGTGTAAGCCGCCCTGAGTCTTCGGAGAAGGGTGGGATATAAATTCAAATAAAAAACAAACCAAAAAAACAAACAAACACCACACTGCCCTTTTGTAAAATTGTAGCAGATAGGTGTACAGTGGCACATGGGTTTTTTTTTTTAATCTCAGTCACAACTTTGTTCCAGAAACACACAACTTACCTCCTTCTACGGTACCGGCACTCAAGCCATCTTTATTATCCGAGGTCACCAATAATTCCACCACGTTCCTGCTCAACAGGGCCTGTGAGAAAGAAGGATCACCATGCTGAAGTTCAGAGCCATTAGCTCAGAAGAAGCCATGATCAGGAACAAACCACGGTTTGAAGGGAGTTACTCTTTCCGGGAACAATGTCATTCCGACCCAGATGTCTCGAAGACGCTTCTCCAAAACGCAAACTGGATTTTCTTGTGTTTTGTTTTTTTTTTCTTCTTGGAAAATATTTCGTTTCTCATCCAAGGAGCTTCTTCGGTTCTAACTGAAGTTAAACCAAGAAGAGTCCAGTTGCCTTTTGGAAAAGCGAAGGTTTGGGACAACCATGAGACCTGGGTGATTGAGAATCTCCATAAACATCCTGACCCAGATGCTGCAAGGCTCAAGAGAAGCTGAAAAACATCTGTTGTTGATGAAGCTATTTCTGATATTAGCCCTGGTCAATGTAGAGGTTTCATAATTTCCCGCCCATCGTTACAGACCGCCTCTTGCGCGTCCTTTTTTTTTTTTAATGTTAATTGCAGAAATTATGGACCACAAATATAAACCAGGGTTACAAATATGGGTTGCAAAATTTCAGGACAGCTGCAAAGGCACTTCTGTATATTGCAGCGGTCAAGACTTCTGTAGCCCAGCTTGAACAATTAGAAAATAAACATGGTGATAAGGAAAATATTAGAAAGTGCAGAATGCTCAAGTATGTATCTTGAGCCTATCTTCTCGAGTGTTGGCTATTCCTGCCAGCTTGGTGTCATCTGCAAATTTGATGAGTTTATTTATTTATTTTGTCACAACAATATATATAAGCATCACACAAAAAGATTATACAATATATAAACATATATATGAGGGAATATTAGGAGGTATAAGCATATATATATATAAGAAGATAAAAAGAAAAACAATAGGACAGGAACCGTAGGCACGTTTGTGTGCTTATGCACGCCCCTTATGGTCCTCTTAGGAATGGGGTGAGGTCAATAGTAGAAAGTTTTTGGTTAAAGCTTTTGGGATTATGGGAAGAGACCACAGAGTCAGGTAAAGTGTTCCAAGCACTGATGATTCTGTTACAGAAGTCATATTTTCTGCAATCTAGATTAAAGCAGTTAACATTAAGTTTCAATCTATTGGTTGCTCTTGTATTATTGCAATTAAAGCTGAAGTAGTCTTTAACAGGAAGGACACTACCATAGATGATTCTATGAGTTAAACTTAGGTCTTGTCGAAGGCGACGGAGTTCCCCACCTATCCCCTTGTCTAAGTCATGGATGAAGATGTTGACGAGTCCTGGGCCTAAAACAGAGCCTTGGGGTACTCCACTGCATACTTCCCTCCATGTAGATGCAGTTCCATTAAGGACTACTGTTGTAACTTTGAATTTTGAGATAAAACGAACGGTTGTTGAGGCAAGGACTGTCTGTAGTGCAAACCAACCAGGTAACCCTGGCATTTATTCCTCCACACCAGCAAACATTTCCCCCAGGTCAGGGATGGGAATGCAGCTTCAGGAGGATTTGCCAAGCTAAAACTGATCATCTCACATCACCTGCCTGCCCAGGACACAGGCAGGAACTTGCCAAGTTCTCTTTGCTGGGTGAGATGACAGCAGGAGACCTTAATCAAATTAGCCCGTCCTTCTGCCTTAGCCCCGGATTACCGGGTTCTGCAAGGCAGCTTTGGTCTGCTTTGCAAAAATAATCTACGGCTCCACGTCTTTTACTACAGGGCCAAAGGTTCGTTTCGTGATTCACAAGCTATTTGCTTTGGGAGAGCAGGAAGATCTCTCTGCTTTTGCAAGAAAGCTCAGGGATCCCTGTGTTTGAGAATGGGAAGGAACCATCGAGTCTCACCCCCGTTCTATGGAGGAATCCCAGTTAAAGCGGCCCTGATGGATGGCTGTCTAACCTTCGCATGTCTTAACAGAATAAAAGAGTTGGAAGGGACCTTGGAGGTCTTCTAGTCCAACCCCCTGCGTAGGCAGGAAACCCTTCACCACTTCAGACACATGGTTATCCAATCTCTTCTTAAAAACTTCCAGTGTTGGAGCATTCGCAACTTCTAGAGGCAAGTTGTTCCACTGATTAATTGTTCTCCGTGGTGCTGGGTGGAGGGAATCCAAGAGTGGGTGTTTCTCTCTCACTTCTGCCTGGAGACTGAGCCCTCGCTGTCAGGAAATTTCTCCTTAGTTCTAGGTTGCTTTTCTTCTTAATTAGTTTCCATCCATTGCTTCTTCTCTTGTCCTCAGGTGCTTTGGAGAATAGCTTGACTCCCTCTTCTTTGTGGCAACTCCTCAGATATTGGAAGACTGCTATCACGTCTCCCCTAGTTCCTTCTTTTCATTCAACTAGACATACCGAGTTCCCGCAACCGTTCTTCATATGTTTTAGCCTCCAGTCCCCTAATCATCTTTGTTGCTCTTCTCTGCACTCTTTCTAGAGTCTCCACATCTTTTTTACATCGTGGCGACCAAAACTTCTTCTAAGAACTGACTCTGTTGCTTTTAGGAGATTTGGAGATGGGTAGCCAATACATTTAATAAATAGTAAAATAAAATGGATTAAATAAAATCATATTACTATTTAACCAGCATATACCCCCCGCCCCGTAACTTCCACATTACTATATTACTCCTGTGGGTCCCAAAGGTGATTTTTAAAGAGGCAACTGGACTTTCTGTTTTTGTTTTCTTTGAAGACGTTTCGCTTCTCATCCAAGAAGCTGCACATCTAATTGCACCACTCAGGTGACCCTGATGCCACAGATAAACCTCCAAGTGGCCTCAACGACCCTCTAAAAGGATGCAAATGACCAGCTGACTGCAAGGAGTATAAATCCTTCCATTCCCCACTATCCAGCAAGAGCTGAAGAAGCTTCTTGGATGAGAAGCGAAACGTCTTCTAAGAAAACCCCCAGAAAGTCCAGTTGCCTCTTGAAAAAAGCACCTTTGAGACAACTGTGACCTGGATCAGGGGTCTCCAACCTTGGCAACTTTAAGACTTGTGGACTTCAACTCCCAGAATCTCCCGGAATTCTGGGAGTTGAAGTCCACAAGTCTTAAAGTTGCCAAGGTTGGAGACCCCTGACCTGGATAACTGAAAATCTCCATAGACATTTAGCTAGGTGGCCTTAACAACCCTCTAAAAGGATGCAAATGACCAGCTGACTGCAAGGAGCATAAATCTTTCCATTCCCCGTCATTCAATCAGAACGGAAGAAGCTTCTCGAATAAGAAGCGAAACGTCTTCAAAGAAAAACCAGAAAGTCCAGTTGCCTCTTGAAAAAAAAAGGCACCTTTGGGACAACCATGACCTGGATGGCGGAGAATCTCCATAGAAATCACTCCTGTCTATTATCAAAAGTTGCTGGTCAATAAGATGGACGGCGTATAAATTTAAGAAATTGATTAATAAATAAATATTATCCCATGAGATCAATCAGATCAACTCTTCGATGTATCAACTCTTGTGTGTGTTTGTGTTTGTGTGTGTATGTGTGTGCAGGCGTGTGCACGCTTGTTTTGCTTTTATGTAACCTTCAGCATTTTTTTTTTTCAGTTCGAAAGAGGTGGGGGAATAATTTTACCTGTTTTATGTAGGCCATGTAATTTTGGTCTTGGGCATAGGAGCCGTATTCATTCTCCACCTGCATGGCTATGATTGGCCCTCCGTTCTTGTACTAGGAAGAGAAGCAGGAGAACGTAAGCAAACGGGGCGCAGTTGGCGGATCTAACGACTGTATTTGGGAAGATTAATGGAGGAGGACTCTGTACAGTTTTGCCTTGCCTCTCCACGGCTTGGGCTGAAGTTCCATTTTAAAAGTGACTTAGAAAAATCTCTGAACTTCACCGGGACACAGAAATGGGAAACCAAAGATCTCCTCTGCGTCAAGAACACTTTCAGGAGGCAGAGACGGAGTAAATCTCAAAGGGCTTGCTGTACCCTCTCCTTACCACCAATGAAAGAAAAGAAAAGAAAGAAGCAAAGGAGAAAGAGAGAGAGAGAGGGAGGGAGGGAGGGAGGGAGAGAGAGAGAGAGAAAGGAAGGAAGGAAGGAAGGAAGGAAGGAAGGAAGGAAGGAAGGAAGGAAGGAAGGAAGGAAGGAAGGAAGGAAGAAGAAGAAGGAAAGAAAGAAAGAGAAAGAGAAAGAGAAAGGAAGAAAGAAGCAAAGGAGAAAGAAAGAGAGAGAGAAAAGAGAGAAAGAGAGAAAGAAAGAGAGAAGAAGGAAAAGGAAAGAAAAAAGGAAAGAAAGGAAAGAAAGAAGCAAAGGAGAAAGAAAGAGAGACAAAGAGATAAATAAATAAATAAATAAATAAATAAATAAATAAATAAATAAAGAAAGAAAGAAAGAAAGAAAGAAAGAGAAAGAAAGGAAGGAAGGAAGGAAGGAAGGAAGGAAGGAAGGAAGGAAGAAAGAAAGAAAGAAAGAAAGATGCTCAGGATACATTTGAACATTTAATAGCGTCCCAAGAAGGTCTAAAAAATTAATCTGGGGCGTTTGGACAAGGAAGCAATTTTCAATTCCGGTGCAATAAAAAATTGTGTGATTTAAAAGAAGAAAGTAAAAAGAAACCCCAGGAATAAGTAAATAAAGGGTGTGATATTATTTACCTGAAGATGGACCACCTGGAGCATTAGGTTGTCAAAGTAAGAATCTACGGCCTCCGTGAAGCCCTTGTAGGTTGTCCTGAGTTGCATCTCAGGGTCCTGAAGCAACCAGCTAGGAAGGAAGATGGTCAGGTAATCGGTTAAAATAGGAGAGAAATAGGAAATAATCTCAAACCCTCATGATCCCTGACAGTTTTTCCTGCCCCCCACCCTATTCTTAAGCAGCCTCGAAACAAATGGGCTGGAGCGGAATGGACATTCAGCTTGATTTTAAATCATTTTTAAATGCTTTAAGAAGTTCTTTAAAATATTCATACATGCAGGCACGCACACACCTTTTTTTTTTTATTATTTACATTTATATCCCGCCCTTCTCCGAAGACTCAGGGCGGCTTACAGTGTGTAAGGCAATAGTCTCATTCTATTTGTATATTTAAAAAGTCAACTTATTGCCCCCCCAACAATCTGGGTCCTCATTTTACCTACCTTATAAAGGATGGAAGGTTGAGTCAACCTTGGGCCTGGTGGGGCTTGAGCCTGCAGTAATTGCAAGCAGCTGCTTTTAATAACAGGCTTCTTATAGCCTTGAGCCACCACGGCCACCTTAGGAAAAGTGGGCAGAAAAATGCTGCACCAGAAGGAAGGAAGGAAGGAGGGATGAAAGGAAGGAAGGAAGGGGACAAGCAAAGGGGGGGAGAGAGAAAGAGAAAGAATAGAATAGAATTTAGAATAGAATTTAGAGAAATTTAGAGAAAGAAAAAAAAGAAAGAAAGAAAAAAAGAAAGAAAGAAAGAAAAGAAAAGAAAGAAAAGAAAAGAAAGAGGGGGAGGGAGAAAGGAAGGAAGAAAAATAAGAAAGAAAGAAGGAAGGAAGGAACGAAGGAAGGGGCAAGCAAAGGGCAGGAGAGAAAGAGAAAGAAAGAAAAAGGGGCCTGTGGCTCAGACTGCTAAGACAGTCTGTTATTAACAGCAGCTGCCTGCAATTACTGCAGGTTCTAGTCCCACCAGGCCCAAGGTTGACTCAGCCTTCCATCCTTTATAAGGTAGGTAAAATGAGGACCCAGATTGTTGGGGGGGCAATAAGTTGACTTTGTATATAAATATACAAATAGAATGAAGACTATTGCTAACATAGTGTAAGCCGCCCTGAGTCTTCGGAGAAGGGCGGGATATAAATGCAAATAAAAAAAAGAAAGAAAGAAAAGAAAGAGGGGGAGGGAGGAAGGAAGAAAAGTAAGAAAGAAGGAAAGCGAGAAGGAAGGAAGGAAAGAGAAAGAGAAAAAGAAAGAAAGAAAGAAAGAAAGAAAGAAAGAAAGAAAGAAAGAAAGAAAGAAAGAAAGAAGCAAAGGGGATGGAATCTTGGACAGTTCTAATAGGCGCAATATAATATTTTTTCTACCCACTTTACCTATGCATTTTCTAAACCTTTTCTAATGCAAGGTAATTTTGTGTAGCATTTTTCCTAGAGAAATGACCCTATTTTTTCTTAATATCTATATACAATTCATGATTTTTGAACCTAAAAAAAAAGGGGGACATGTTTTGCATAAGACTGCCGTGGCCTTGAATACAAGTTCAAATTAGGTAAGTTTGTCCTAGAATGCAAAGCACATTGGGACTTTTGCTTTTTTCCCTTCCCCCTATCTAAACTTGCCTCAAGTTGCAGGTTTAAATATCTGAAAACATTTAAAATATGCAACGGCGTGGAATTGGAGAAAACCACCTCAAAGTCACTTCACTGAAAAGAAGAAGGGGGAAGGTTAAAAGAGAGGCAGAAACTCTCTTTGAGCCAAGATTCCCTAGAGACGCTCAATCTCTGGTGGCAAAGACAAGTGGAAAAATAAAATAAAATAATAATAAGCAGGACTGGTGAGTGTCGGTGGCCCCCTTGGGACCCCGTAACTAGGAAGGATTTTCAGAGATGACGTTGGGACTTATCAAGGGTATTGCCTTAGGGCCTGACATCAACGGTTTATCCCCAGAGGAAAGAAATAAAACCAGTGAAAGGAAAAATAAAAAAAAGGAACCCAGCTGAGGAAAATCAGCCATTCTAGAAAGGAAGATGGAAGTTATTTGGAGCAGAGGTCTCCAACCTTGGCAATTTTAAGCCTGGCGGATTTCAATTCCCAGAATTCCCCAGCCAGCAAAGCTGGCTGGGGAATTCTGGGAATTGAAATCTGCCAGGCTTAAAGTTGCCAAGGTTGGAGACCTCTGATCTGGAGAATCAGCCAAAAATGCAGGCCAAATCAGGTTAAATTCCCAGTCTAATTAAGGGCAGCTTCTGTGGAATTTTGCACAGGGCAAGAAGTCATCTGTAGGTAGACCAGGAGTGTCCAAATTTGGCCCCTTGAAGAGTGGTGGACTTCAACTCCCAGAATTCCCCAGCCAGCATGAGTTTATAAATATGAGCAAGTTGCTGACTGGGGAAATTCTGGGAGTTGGAAGTCCACCACTCTTCAAGGGGCCATGTTTGGACATCCTTGAGGCAGACGATCAAAGACCTAAACTCTCTAATTAAGAGTAGAGAGGTGATGGCTTTTGCAGAGTTCAGTCCTTTGTCTATCACTGCGATGGCGAACCTATGGGGCGCGTGCCCCAGGTGGCACTCAGCGCCCTCTCTGTGGGCACACGAGCCATCGCCCCAGTTCAGCTCCGCCGTGCATGCGTACGCGCCTCCTGTTGGCCAACTGGTCATTGGATCCCTGCCATGCAAAAAATGCTTTTAAAAGTAAAAAAAAAAGCCTCTGATGATTGCACAGTTCAGCTGGGATCGTCAGAACCCTTTAAAAGCTTTTTTTAAACCACCTCTTCGGCCAAAGAGGTTGTAAAAAAAAAAAAGCTTTTAAAAGGCTCCTCTGGCGATCCCAGCTGAGTTGCCTGATCGCCAGAACCCTTTAAAAGCATTTTTTTCTACAGCCTCTTCGGCCGAAGAGGTTGTAGAAAAAATGCTTTGAAAAGTACAAAAAGAAAAAGAAAAAATTGGCCACGCCCACCTAATCACATTAGCTCCACCCATCCACCAAGCCACGCCCACAGAACCGGTAGTAACAAATTTTACATTTCACCCCTGCTACTTCTGCTCTCCGCCGTTACGGATCTCTCTCCCCCCCACTCCCCAAATCATTCTCTTGGAAAATGTTGTCCGCTGCTTTTACCGTGAAATAGGCGCGAAGGGAGGGAGCGAATAGCAGGAAGGCCAAAAGGGCTTTTACGCGGAATAATTGAATGCAGAAGGAACAAATGGTGCTTTTTTATTCTGGGTGGCAAGAAAAACACTCTGGAATCGGGCAAGTTCTCACCGCCCCCACCATCACCCTGCACAAACTGCCCTATTGTTCCCTTTCCTCCCCTTTTCCTTCCCCATCTCCATAGCTTTGATGACAGGGCTCCTCATTCCTGAGATAGCTTGTCCTTCTCCATTCATCAGGCCACTCCCCTCCCTCCCTCTCTCCCTCCCACCCGCTGTTCCCCCCCCCCCCCGTTCTGCTTTTAAGTCTCCAAACCGCAGGGTCAAAATATCGCTGGTGGACGGAGAGGATTTCAACAGAAAAAGCCAGGCTTCCATCCTGCACTTTCTCTAACAATCTAAACCGAGAAACAGGGGAAGTAGTTGCGTTCAACAAGATAGCCGATTTCCTCCCCCCCCCCTTCTATTTTTTTTGGGGGGGGGGGAGAAATGTTTCTGCCCAGAATTTTGCCTCAACTTCTGACCCAAACGAGCGGTCAGTGGGCGTTGCAGAGGAACCGTGAAGAACTGTTTTTCTGATTCGGGTGAAGCAGGGAGGCATTTTTTAATATCATTTGCACGGATTCCTGGGGAAGGAGGGGCAGGAAAGCCATTGCAAAGCCTTGCCAGCCCTCATCCCCTGAATGTCTTTTAACCCACTGCAACTACATAGCAAAAAAGGCTCTAAGAGTTGTAAACCTAATTTTGCGTAGCTTCTTTTCCAAAAACTCTACACTACTAGCCAGAGCATACAAAACATTTGCAAGACCTATTCTTGAATACAGCTCACCTGTCTGGAACCCATACCGCATCTCTGACATTAATACAATTGAACGAGTCCAGAAATATTTTACAAGAAGAGTTCTCCGCTCCTCTGTAAACAACAAAATACCTTATACCTCCAGACTTGAAATACTGGGATTAGAAAATTTAGAACTCCGCCGACTCCGACAAGACCTGTGTTTAACACACAGAACCATCTATTTCAATGTCCTTCCTGTCAAAGACTACTTCAGCTTCAATCGCAATAATACAAGAGCAAACAATAGATTCAAACTTAACATTAACCGCTTCAATCTTGATTGCAGAAAATATGACTTTTGTAACAGAGTTGTTAACGCTTGGAACGCACTACCTGACTCTGTGGTCTCTTCTCAAAATCCCAAAAACATCAACCAAAAACTGTCTACCATTGACCTCACCCCATTCCTAAGAGGACTATAAGGGGCGTGCATAAGTGCACAAAAGTGCCTACCGTTCCTGTCCTATTGTTTTCTTTCATTATATGTGCTTGTATATAATGTTGTGACAAAAATAAATAAAAAACCAGCTGGGTTCTGTAGTACGTGTAGCAATAGTACTTAGACATGCGTGGCGGAGCTGAACTGGGCGATGTTCTCGTGTGCCCACACATAGAGGACACTGTGTGCCACCTGTGGCATGCCTGCCATAGGTTCGCCATCACAGGCCTATTATGTAGAATATTTAAAATAAAATAATCTTTGATTGACAAGGTCCACTGCAAAGGAATAACTGCTGAGTTTGTCTGGATTCTTACGTTCTATTTGGCTGCCTCTGTCCCTTTCGATTTATGCTCCAATTATCAGATTTCTTTGCCTTAAAATTAGACCTATGAAAGCTGAAGTTAAGTAGTAGCATTTTACACAGAGGTCTACATCATTCAGACTTACCTGGGCAGGCCACCGAGGTCCCACTCTGAGCATATATACGGTCCGGGGCGCAGGATCACCCATAGTCCTACTTCTTCTGCTATCCTAAGAAAAGCCCTAGAGAAGCCAAGGAAAAGGAGAAGGAGAAGCAAATAGTACTGCAAGGGCAGAGCGGCTTGAAATTTAGCAAAGGAAGCTCAAAAAAGCAATAGCAATAGCACCTAAACTTATATACCGCTTTACAGTGCTTTACAGCCATCTCTAAGCGGTTTACAGAGTCAGCATTTTGCCCCCAACCATCTGGGTCTGCATTTTACCGACCTCGGAAGGACGGAAGGCTGAGTCAATCTGGAGCCGGTCAGGATTGAACGCCTGGCAGTCGGGAGAATTAGCCTGCATTACTACATTCTAACCACTGGGAAGGGAAGGGAAGGGAAGGGAAGGGGAAGGAAGGAAGGAAGGAAGGAAGGAAGGAAGGAAGGAAGGAAGGAAGGTAGCAATAGCACTTAGACTTACATACCGCTTCACAGTGCTTTACAGCCCTCTCTAAGCGGTTTACAGAGTCAGCCTATTGCCCCCAACCATCTGGCTCTGCATTTTATCGACCTCAGAAGGATGGAAGGCTGAGTCAACATGGAGCCGGTAAGGATCGAACACCTGGCAGTCGGCAGAATTAGCCTGCAATACTGCATTCTAACCACTGCGCCACCACGGCTCAAAAACTAACTTTATCGAAAGACCTAACTGTAGAACGTAGGGATTATTAAAAGGGACCCATGAAATTTTCCTGCCAACTACGTTCTGCTGATAGTTTTATAGAGTTTGCAAAAGTTATAGCTATTAAGGCTCAAACATAGTTCTCTCTCTCTCTCCCCCCCCCCCAATCAGGGTCTTATGCTGATAGTCATATAGAGATTCTTTTGAAATTCTACTTTTATTTATACGTCTGAAAGCTGCGTACATAATGCCCAATCGCTTTTATTACGATCGCTAGCACAAGAACCTCCTGTATTTCTGATTCTCAACTCAAACTCTCTCTCCACCTTTTTACTTTTAAAACCATCCCTCTGTTTCCTAGTACTGCATAAGAATGAGAAATTCTTACGCAGTATATAAATTTGATATCGGATGAAAACGGATGGTTAGATTTGTTTAGAAAAGAAAAGGCAAATCGCTTGGTACGTACTGCAGGTCCAAGTTTCCGCTGAAGTCAAACTTCCCTCGGACGGCCTCGTGAAGATTCCACGGGACATACCTGGAACACGCAGAGAATAAATATCTCCGAAATAGAGGCACATGATCCATCTGATTTTACGACTTTTGCAGCACACATTAAGCCAGAGGTCTTCAAAGTTGGCAGCTTTAAGACTTGTGAACTTCAACTCCCAGAGTTCTCCAGCCAGGAATTCTGGGAGTTGAAGTCCACAGTCTAAAAGCTGCCAACTTTGAAGACCTCTGCGTTAAGCTAATCTCCATGGCCGTTAAGTGACTGCCACAGTTGTTATGTGCTATCCTTGGCTGGAGAATTCTGGGAGTTGAAGTCCACAAGTTTTAAAGCTGCCAAGTTTAAAGACCTCTGCATTAAGCAAATCGCTTTAAGTGACTCCCATTGTTGTTAAGGGAACCGAATGGTTCGCTATGGGTGCAGATTTGGCCAAACGAGAAATAAATGCTAGAATTTATTAGCTAGCAGGATGCTGCCAACAGCCATAAAGGCAACCTGGGTGCTAAGCGCCCCATGACCGTGGGGTTCCCCCAATCATCGAAACTACTGAATCTGGGTTGTAAGTACCCCTCCCCTCCCCAGGTGTGTGCGTCAGAACTTTGACTAGCCTCTATGCTACGGGTTGTAAGTCAAGGACTACCCGTATTCCAGTGAAATCGGCAATTACCGTTTTTTTCAGAGTATTAGTCGCACTTTTCTCCCCCCCAAAGAGGGTAAAAATCTGTGTGTGTCTTATAAACTAACTGTAGCCATGCCCACTTGTTGGCCCCCACCTTTTGGCCTCTGCCTCCCAGCAATTTACCTCCTTGCAGCAAACAGCAAACGGTCCGTTTCAGCTTCACAACAGCCTGAATAGCACAAGCAGCTGATTGTCCGTTGGATCGGCCTCCCGACCGTCAGGTGTTTCAGGCTGCAGGGATTGCCATGGCCTATTGCTGCGTGGGCCTCTGCTGCTTGCTGCAAGGAGGTAAATTGCTGGAAGTAGATTTTTGTTTTCTTGTACTAATCAGGCTGTGCTGAAACTGAAACTAAAGCAGTCTGTTTGTTGTTTGCTGCAAGGAGGCAAATTGCTGGGAGGCAGACTATTTTTTCCCTTGTTTTCCTCCCCCAAAAAGATAGGTGCATCTTATAGTCCGGAGCATCTTATACTCTGAAAAATACAGTACATTTGAGACAAAGCTGAGCGGGCCGTGAAGAGCAGATCAGCCTTACGTTGTGAGGGTGTTCAGGCCGCAGGCCTTCATCTTGACCAAGCGGTCCCTCCAATACTCCTGGGGGATGCGGAAATAGTGCATTGAGCCGCCAAGGATGCGAAAGGGCTTCTCCTCCAGCAGGAACTGCGAGTGCTTGGCCTGTAAGCCCAGCACTCGGCCCCAGAACCGCATGGGGATTACGTTCGTCAAGTTAAACCTGAACAGGAAAAAAAGGAAAAGGATAGCGGTAGCAGAGCAAGGAGGTAGAGAGTCGGTTTAATCTGATGGTTAAGGCACCAGGCTAGAAAGTGGGAGGCCGTGAGCTCTAGTCCTGCGGTAGGCATGAAAGCCAGCTGGTTGACTTGGGGTAATCACCCAAAACCGGCTTTCATGCCTAAAGTAGGACTAGAACTCCCAGTCTCCTGGTGACTGGCCAAAGGACACCCGGCTGGATTTCATGCCCAAGGTGTGACTAGAAGTCCCAACTTCTTGGTGACTGGCCAAAGGACACCCAGTCAGATTCATGCCCACGGTGTGACTAGAACGCCCAATTCCTGGTAATTGGCCAAAGGACACCCAGTCGGATTCATGCCCAAGATATGACTAGAACTCACAGTCACCTAGTGATCGGCCAAAGGACACCCACCGAGCCAGCTTACATGCCTATTTTGCCCTCTTCTCTCCTGTATTTAACCCATTTCATGGAGTCGTGCTATAACCTCTCTCTTTCTGCCTCTCGTCATCGTTCCAAAGAAACTTTCTATTTCCCTTCAGCATCCATGATTTAACTTTGAGAACTCCCCTTCACTTCCTCAATTTGTGTTATCCTGGATCTCGGGGGGCGGGGGGGGCGGGGGGTAGGGGGAATTGGGGGGGGGGGAGAAGGAAGAAAAGGAACCACTGCTTTCAGGAGGAAATCTTCAACCCACGCTCGAAAACTCCGAACAAGGAAACCAGCAGGGAGTTTAGAAAATGGGAAGCTGCAAAATGATGGGTCTCTGCAGGTGCGCGAAGGCAGGCCCCGTTTTCAGACGCACATGTTCAAAATGCTCCCAACAGTCTGCATAGATATTCTGGCAGCGCCAAGCTGTGGCTGTCAAACAAGAAGCAGATATAAAGAGGCAGAGAGAATCTGGAATTCTGCCATGCTCTGTTTCCTTAACCAACAAAACATTTTGCTTTCCTCCCCCCGCACCAATGTTTCACGACGCAAAACCAGCGAACCAGAGGAAAAAGAATATGACCTCTGATACCTGCCTATTTACAATAGCTGAATAAAAATGGCCATAATCCAGCGGACTTCATCCAGGCTGCCTGTTCCCTCGGGGGGGTGGGGTTGTGCTCTTCGAGGCGCTTATGGTCAACTTATTACCTGAAATCGCTGCAGTAGCCATGCAGAAACTGTAGGTACTGAGAATGCTAACTTGTCTATGTATCGGTGGGATGGAGACAGGTTTTAGCAGGGATCTGAGGCCATCTTATAAGCTGATGAACACAATACTCACCCAGAACTGTTAAACCGAAGTTGAACTGTTGTCTGTTCCTAGAAAGATATTTCTGCCATTAATGTCGTGTTCCTCTATTAGAGGAACAGTTATCCAGGGAAAATCAATGTGCAAATTTGTTTGTGAGAAAGAAGTGAAAAACAAGGTGACTTTTTTTTTTTTTAAAAAAAAGAAGAATCTCATGTGTTAGAACTTAGAATAACAGAGTTGGAAAGGGAACTTGGAGGTCTTCTAGTCCAACCCCCTGCTTAGGAAGGAAACCTTACACCACTTCAGACAAACGGCTATCCAATATCTTCTTAAAAACTTCCAATGTTGAAGCACCCACAACTCCTGGAGGCAAGGCGTTCTATTCTGGCGACCAAGATGGGACTGACAGGAAGAGGCCGTTGACCTTCCAGACGGACTGCCCTGGTGGGTGAACCCCTGTCCCAGCGTTTGAAAGCTCCACGCCGGCTCCGTAGCCCTTGCCTACGGGGAGACTTCATCGAAGGGATAGAGGACACGCCCGCCAGCGAAACACTCCATTCAAAGATCCTTGAGGACAAAGAGAATTGGCTCTCCAGTCTGCGGACCAAGAAGACAGCCTGCAGGCGAGTATATATATATATATATAATGAGTGTTACCCCAATCACTTTTGGATTGGGAAGGGTGGACTGATCCTCCTCCAGGAGACGGGTGGTCGTGCCTAAGTCTTCAAGTAGGTAGGATTCTGTGTGGGTGGAAAGAGTAGCAAAAGAGGTGGCCCACGGACACCTCTGCAATGCATGTTGGATAAACCCTAAGCCAGGGATTGTGGGTTGGAGTCCCACCCCAGCTGGTTATTCTAGGGATGATGGTGATCCAGTGGCCCCCGTTCACCTTGAGGATGGCGACTCGTCAGAGTGGCCCACCTTTGGCGTAAGGTGGCCAGGCCCCCGTTTGGCATAACGTGACCAATGACCGGGTCCTTGGACCCAGAACTCATGTCGACAGTTCACCAAAAAGTGACGGGTGATGGACATTGGGACCAATATCCCTATATTGATCAGTGGAAACCCCCCCCTCCCCCATGGCTGCTTAAGTGCCAGGCAGAATTTGCAAGAGTTTGCTTGGTGAAGTCTAAACAGGCAGGAAGAACGAAGACTTTAGTACCAAAGGTTTTGAGCCAGGAAGATAGGGAGGACCTTGTTAGACCCCCCTTCCTACATTCCTAGACCAGGTGGAGGCATACCAGCCAAATAAGACCAATGGCCCCTCCAGCTATTAAGACTGAACTGATCGCTGTACAGCCAAAAGCAGTTGATCTGAAACATAATAAAGACAAGAAGAGAAAAGCCTCTTGTGTCTTCGGTGAGTTCCAATGACTCAGTGTCAAGCGAAAAGACACAAGAGATAATTGATCTCATGTCTACAATCATAGAAAGCCAATAAACCAACCTGGCAGGACATGCAGCAACTTCTGTCGAAGTTAAATCTGGAATCCTAATGAATTGTGTTCAAATTCCACTCTTAGTATTAGAAGGTTCATGTTATATAGACAAGTCAAGTAACGTTCGTTTCTTAACCACAATTATAACTACAGGAAGATCATAGCCGAAACCGCAGACAGCTTGACAGATAACTGAACTTAGATCGCTTTGCCAGACACCTGTGCCCTAATTATAAGAAGGACACATGAAATAAGCTTATCGAAACATAAGGGGGGGGGGCACTGAGATAGTGGGCTGTCAATAAGACAATCATGCTCTGATATATGCTTGTACAACCATATAGAGAAAGATATTTTTTTTTTCATTTTCCTGTTTTCTGTATTGTCTCAAGTATAAAGATATGTACATCAGAACATCTCGTTGTTCAGTGGGTTATATTTGCACAAAACCACTGATCCTGCGCATGAATAAACCTTTTCTGTTTGATCCCGGAATTCCTTGTCAAATCCTTTGAATTCCACAACAGTTCCACTGAGTAATTGTTCTAACTGTCAGGAAATTCCTCTTTAGTTCTAGGTTGCTTCTCTCCTTGATGAGTTTCCACCCATTGCTTCTTGTCCTGCCCTCAGGTGTTTTGGAGAATAGCTTGACTCCCTCTTCTTTGGGGCAACCCCTGAGATATTGGAAGACTGCTATCATGCCTCCCCTAGTTCTTCTTTTCATTAAACCAGACATGCCCAGTTCCTGCAACCGTTCATCGTATGTTTTAGCCTCCAGTCCCCTAATTATCTTGGTTGCTCTTCTCTGCACTCTTTCTAGAATCTCAACATGTTGTTTTCTTCAACTTCCCAAATCCTGAGATCTGAAGCTAAACAAGCTAAGATCTACAGCAACTAGGGAAACATCCAGATGTATAGACTTCCAGCTCCACAGCTTCTCAGCAATGGTCTTGCTAGTTGGGGAATTCTGGGAATTGAAGTCTCCACACCTGGAAACTGTCCTGGTTGGGAAACTCAGTTCTACTGCAAAAGGACCAAGAAGGATGCATGATGAAGACGATTTCTACTGGGAATCTTAAATCACGATTTAAGAAGAGACAGCATGACTCTTGCCAAGTGATCAGTTAAAAAGGAAGAGTTGATAGAGAAGTTTAACGATAGAGATGTTCTGAATTGCAATAGAGCACCAACAAAACTAGACATAAAAATTGCAGTGGTTGACTCCACAACCTTCAAATTTCTAGGTAGAAACCTTCAAATTTCTCATATCGCAAGATCTAAAATGGACAGCTAACATCAAAAACATCATTAAAAAAGGACAGCAAAGAATGTTCTTTCTGCGCCAACTCAGTAAGCTCAAACTGCCCAAGGAGCTGCTGATTCAGTTCTACAGAGGAATTATTGAGTCTGTCATTTGCACCTCTATAACTGTCTGGTTCGGTTCTGCAACCTAACAAGAAAGACACAGACTTCAGAGGATAATTAGAACTGCAGAAAAAATAATTGCTACCAACCTGCCTTCCATTGAGGACCTATATACTGCACGAATCAAGAAGAGGGCTGTGAAAATATTTACAGACCCCTCGCATCCTGGACATAAACTGTTTCAACTCCTACCCTCAAAACGACGCTATAGAGCACTGCACGCCAGAACAACTAGACACAAGAACAGTTTTTTCCCGAAGGCCATCACTCTGCTAAACAAATAATTCCATCAACACTGTCAAACTATTTACTGAATCTGCACTACTATTAATTTATTTATTTATTTATTTATTGTTTGAATTTATATACCGCCCTATCTCCCAAAGGACTCAGGGCGGTTCACAGGCATATAAAAACATCAATATACAAATTAAAACAATCATTAAAAAACTTATTCTACTGCCCAATTAATTAAAAGTAAAAATATAGATATTAAAATCAATTTAAAAACCCCTCTAAATTTAAAATCTAAAAAACTAAGCCAGTCCTGCACAAATGAATAAATGTGTCTTGAGCTCGCGACGGAAGGTTCGAAGGTCCGGAAGTTGACGGAGTCCTGGGGGGAGTTCGTTCCAGAGGGCGGGAGCCCCCACAGAGAAGGCCCTTCCTCTGGGCGTCGCCAGACGACACTGCCTAGCTGACGGCACCCTGAGGAGTCCCTCTCTGTGAGAGCGCACGGTCGGTGAGAGGTATCTGGTGCAGTAGGCGGTCCCGTAGATAACCCGGCCCTATGCCATGGGCGCTTTAAAGGTGGTCACCAAAACCTTGAAGCGCACCGGAAAGCCACAGGTAGCCAGTGCAGACCGCGCAGGATAGGTGTTATACGGGAGCCACGAGGCTCCAACTATCACCAGCGCAGCCGCGTTCTGGACTAACTGTAGCCTCCGGATGCCCTTCAAGGGGAGCCCCATGTAGAGGCGTTACAGTAATCCAGGCGAGGCGTCACGAGGCGTGAGTGACCGTGCATAGGGCCTCCCGGTCCAGAAAGGCGCAACTGGCGCACCAGGCGAACCTGGTAGAACGCTCTCCTGGAGACGGCTGTCAAATGATCTTCTAGAGACAGCCGTTCATCCAGGAGGACGCCTAAGTTGCGCACCCTCTCCATCGGGGCCAATGACTCGCCTCCGATGGTCAGCTGCGGATTTAGCTGACTGTACCGGGACGCCGGCATCCACAGCCACTCTGTCTTGGAGGGATTGAGCTTGAGCCTGTTTCTCCCCATCCAGACCCGTACGGCCTCCAGACACCGGGACAGCACTTGATGGCCGTTGGGGTGGTCCGGTGTGGAAAAGTACAGCTGGGTGTCATCCGCGTACAGCTGGTACCTCACACCGAACCCACTGATGATCTCACCCAGCGGCTTCATATAGATGTTGAACAGAAGGGGCGAGAGGATCGATCCCTGCGGCACCCCACAAGTGAGGCGCCTCGGGGCCGACCTCTGCCCCCCTGTCAATCTTCTCATAGTTCCCATCACCAATCTCTTTCCACTTATGACTGTATGACTATAACTTGTTGCTGGCAATCCTTATGATTTATATTGATATATTGACCATCAATTGTGTTGTAAATGTTGTACCTTGATGAACGTATATTTTCTTTTATGTACACTGAGAGCATATGCACCAAGACAAATTCCTTGTGTGTCCAATCACACTTGGCCAATAAAAATTCTATTCTATTCTATTCTATTCTATTCTATTCTATTCTATTCTATTCTATTCTATTCTATTCTATTCTATTCTATTCTATTCTAACCTGCATACCACATAGTACTCATAGCTTACAGCAAGAAAATGTAGGCAGTGGTAATAATATTTAGAAAAGGAATCCTGAATAAAATGCGGGATACCTAAATCCTGCATGGATGAACCAGAAACTATAGTTTACAAACTATAAAGACTACAGCATTTTTTTTTAAAGGGAATAAGAACCTCTTGGGTATTATTACGAGCTACGATTTTTCTACAATCTTTGACACTAATTACAAGCAGATATTTCATTTCTTATTCTCAGCTAAGGTACTTTTCGGCTGAGATTCATCTTTTCATCTTTTATTCATCTGTCATTTTTTAACATATCTGTGGATTTCAAACTATATCTTAGAGGGCAGCCTCAAATTCTCCAAACTACTCAAAATTTCCACTACTGGTTCTCCAGAACTGGTCAGAACCTGCTGAAACCCGCCTCTGAATTATACTCTATATTTTATTTATTTGATTTTTGATTTTTATACCGCCCTTCTCCCGAATATTATAGAACTATGTATTAATGATTGTGATCGGTACTAGGAATGTATATTGAGGCAATGAATAATGAAAGATTGAAGGATGAATTTTTGATTTTAAATTGATGTGAAGAGTTAACAGAAGGAAGTGGGGGGGGGAAACGACTTTGAATATTATAGTGATATTGGAAGGGAAAAAAATAAAATAAAATTGAGATAGAAACAAGAGAGGAATAAGATAGATAGATGGATGGATGGATGGATGAATGGATGGATGGATAGATAGATAGATATTGACATGAAGGTATATGAAAGAACAAAAGGAAAGTTTAGAATTAAAGGGTATTAATAGTAAAATATATGTATATATGAAACTACGAAAATGAAATGTAATAACTAGGAGTAATAACATTATGTTTATTGTACTGAAATGTATGATACCTAGATATCACACTATTCACACCTTGATCTGCTCCAGGCTAATTTTGAGCCAGCAGGCCAACCCAAATGACCAATGTCATTTGGCCAATGAACAACAGTCGTACGTGGTTTCCTATCTTTCAAGGGCTGTACGATTCCCAGGCACTGCAAAAACCATGAAAAATGCTCTACAATATAATGTGGTGACAGGATCCAGCTTTGAAAATTGAGGTGCCCTGGATAGGTTAGATCAGGGGTGAAATGCTCCCGGTCCGGACCGGTTCGGCTGAACCGGTAGCGATGACGGCCGGCAGTTTGGAGAACCGGTAGTGACAAGGCTCCGCCCACCCGCTCAGTCGTCATTACTTGCACAGAAGGGTTTGCGCATGCGCAGAGGTTCGGTGCACAGACATGTCGCGTGTGGTACATGCACTTCCGAACCAGTAAGGAAGGTTAAGTAGATTTCACCCCTGGGTTAGATGCAAGATATGGGATGACTGACAGGGGTCTATCATCTCTCAGAAAACTTGAGAGATACATATTCCTCTCTTTCACCTGTAAGCACCAAAGCCACCTGGGCTTGTGTTAGCCCAGTGGTAGTCAACCTGGTCCCTACCGCCCACTAGTGGGCGTTCCAGCTTTCATGATGGGCGGTAGGGGTTTTGTCCGATACTGAAGCACTTTCCTTTTTTTGAAAAATTTAATTGACTTTAAAAAAAAATATTTCATAGCATTATTTAAAAACATTTTCATTAGGTTTTCATAAAATTCCCCGTGACAATTTAAATTTCTGAAAATATACTATTTGTATCGCCCGCGCATAAGTTTAGTTCGCGTTACCTAAGTGAAACTAAATGGCGCTCTAGTGCGACCGCAAGCAAAAGAGCCTCGTCCCAGAATAGCTCGCGCATCTCCCCCCACACCACCCAGCTGTAACAGACAAGCAGAGTGGTCGCCGGTGTTCTCCCCCCCCCAACCCAATCCACGATGCGCGAGAGGCATGCGCAGACGACGATACACGGCGCATTACTGTGGAACCGGTGGGCGGTTAGAAAATTTTACTACTAACAGAGATACAAAAGTGGACGGTAGGTATAAAAAGGTTGACTACCCCTGTGTTAGCCCGACACGGAATTGATTTACAACATCAGCAACATGTCTTCCTTTGTCCATTAGAATAGAATAGAATAGAATTTTTATTGGCCAAGTGTGATTGGACACACAAGGAATTTGTCTTGGTGCATATGCTCTCAGTGTACATAAAAGAAAAGATGCGTTCATCAAGGTACAACATTTACAACACAATTGATGGTCAATATATCAATATAAATCATAAGGATTGCCAGCAACAAGTTATAGTCATACAGTCATAAGTGAAAAGAGATTGGTGATGCGAACTATGAGACGATTAATAGTAGTGCAGATTCAGTAAATAGTCTGACAGTGTTGAGGGAATTATTTGTTTAGCAGAGTGATGGCCTTCGGGAAAAAACTGTTTTTGTGTCTAGTTGTTATGGTGTGCAGTGCTCTATAGTGTCATTTTGAGGGTAGGAGTTGAAACAGTTTATGTCCAGGATGCGAGGGGTTCTGTAAATATTTTCACGGCCCTCTTCTTGATTTGTGCAGTATACAGGTCCTCAATGGAAGGCAGGTTGGTAGCAATTATTTTTTCTGCAGTTCTAATTATCCTCTGAAGTCTGTGTCTTTCTTGTTAGGTTGCAGAACCGAACCAGACAGTTATAGAGGTGCAAATGACAGACTCAATCATTCCTCTGTAGAATTGGATCAGCAGCTCCTTGGGCAGTTTGAGCTTACTTTTTACGATAGGCAAGGAATGGATTTCGTATTTGTGCCACTTATTTAAAATAAGTCATAGGCAGCTTGACATGGCGTTGCTCTCCGCCGTCCTTTCTTTATTTGAAGATCAGCCAGGGAAATTCTCCCCTAGGGACTAACTGACTCAGCAGGGGAGACACATATGCATACACACAAGTGTCTCCCCCAGGCACCTGAGCGTTCCTGATTTCAGCTTTTCCAAATGAAATGCCACGCGCCCACGTGCGCACTCCTATCATCGGCCCCAAAATGTCAATTTGTAGACATGGTTTTTTTTTTCTTCCCCCGGTCATCTTTTGATCTTCCTCCAAATTCAATTTGCATCATTTGCTCGGCTTAATCTAATCAGAACATCTATTTCTTTTAGTAACCCAACTCGCTAACGAAGCTATGAAAGAAAGAAAAATAGATGTCACGTCCTTAAAATATACTATAAAGCGACCATGTTCATGAAGGTTTAGTTTGGGGTGGTTTTTTTTCCTTTCTTTCTTTTTTTACACATTAATGAATATTACCCGGTTGTGTACATAAAATTGTAGCCAAACCAAACAGAAGGACATTAGTGTGTACATTTGTCTGAACTTCCATTCTGGGGGAAAAAAATTGTCTGCTTTAACCAATTGCAGGTTAGTGTTAAATCTGCTAAAAAAAGGAAATTTGGAGAGCAATTCTTCCAAATCAGATTCTAAACACCATACAGATAGTTCACTTAGTGACACTTTCAAGTTACAAACGGCGTTGAAAAACAAAAATGACTTTACGACCATTTTTTCCAGACTTAGGACCGCCGCAGCATCCCCGCAGTCATGGGATTTACGTTTGGATGCTCAGCAACCGACTCACATTTATGACGGTTGCAGCATCCCTGGGTCGCGTGATCCTCTTTTGCGACCTTCTGACAAGCCAAGTCCATACGGAAGCCAGTTTCCCTTAACAACCTTGTTACTAATTTTAACTTGGCAACTCCAAATCTCAACCAGCAAATGCTCAGTCTTACATATAGGAAAAAAGAACCCAAACACTAAGTACTCGCTTGATGGACATTACCTTACAGACGACCCCCATCCCGTTAAAGACCTTGGAGTTTTCATGTCAAATGATCTCAGTGCCAAAGCCCACTGCAACTACATAGCAAAAAAGGCTCTAAGAGTTGTAAACCTAATCTTGCGTAGCTTCTTTTCCAAAAACTCTACACTACTAACCAGAGCATATAAAACATTTGCTAGACCAATTCTAGAATACAGCTCACCTGTTTGGAACCCTCACCACATCTCTGACATTAATACAATTGAACGTGTCCAGAAATATTTTACAAGAAGAGTTCTCCATTCCTCTTGAAAACAACAAAATACCTTATCCCACTAGACTTGAAATCCTGGGCTTGGAAAACTTGGAACTCTGAGGTTTTCACGGGTGTTTGTATGTAGGTCTTTGGTTGTTCGGGTTTTCTCCCGTGTAAAATTGGAAGTGTCTTGGCGACGTTTCGACGAAGTCTCATTCGTCATCTTCAGGCTTCAGCTTCATGCTTCTGGGAACAATGTGTGATCGCAGCTGTTTCTTCCTTTTAACTGCTAGTGGGGGTTTGAACTGATTGGGTGGGAGCTTGGCTGTGCTCTGATTGGATGGTTTTTTTTTTTTGTGCTCTGATTGGCTGGGGGTGTGTCCTGTTTGGGTGGGGGCTTGGTTGTGCTTAGTTTAGTCTGTGTGCATCTTGTTGCTGAGTGAGGTGAAGTGTGAGGAGATCTTTGTTGATTTGATCTAGGAGGAATCTTTTTGTGTGAAGTTCGTTTCTGATTAAGGCCAATTCTGTTCTTTTCAAACCCCTCCAATTCTGTTCTTTTCAAACCCCTCCAATCCATACATGCAGCAGACTGACACCCACTATGAAGATGTAGCACGACCACAAAGCCAAACAACAGCTATGCAGCTCACCAGCTCAAATCCCCCTGCAACACAGACTAAACTGAGCACAACCAAGCCCCCACCCAAACAGGACACACCCCCAGCCAATCAGAGCACAAAAAAAACCCCATCCAATCAGAGCACAGCCAAGCTCCCACCCAATCAGTTCAAACCCCCACTAGCAGTTAAAAGGAAGAAACAGCTGCGATCACACATTGCTCCCAGAAGCATAAAGCTGAAGCCTGAAGATGACGAATGAGACTTCGTCGAAACGTCGCCAAGACACTTCCAATTTTACACGGGAGAAAACCCGAACAACCAAAGACCTACATATATATATATATATATATATATATATATATATATATATATATATGCTTATACCTTTATATACTATATAACCTTTCTGTATGATAGTTACATATATTGTTGTGACAAAATAAATAAATAAATAAATAGAATAAAATAAATAAACAACCGCAGCGGCGACCAGAGTTGTAAAACTGAGGCAAAACTCACTTATCGAATGTCTCACTCGGCAACAGAAATCCTGGGCTCAACTGTGGTCGTAAGTCGAGGACTACCTGTCACTACTTCCAAGGGCCAAATGTGACCTTAATTTTTTTAATTCAGTCCTAGAGTAGCTTAACTCAATGTGTCTTCTAATTAGAGGGCTTCTCAAACCTTTTGCTCCACTAACCTGGAGATTTAGTGGTTATCCAGCTTTAACGGAGGGAGGCAGCTAAGTAGGGCCATGACTTTAGAAGGGCATTCGTCCTAAGAAGAGGATACGCCAGCAAGCAGACGCGCATGTAGGTTGGAAGGCAACAGCAGGAACAGAGAAAGAATTTTAAAAAGTGCTTTCTCACACATGCAGGACTTAAAATCATCCGGATTCACATCCAGAGCTAAGTCTGCAGGTTATCACTAGAAGATATTTATTTATTTAATCATATATAAATATGATTAAATAAATAAATAAATAAATAAGACAGTGGTGAAATTCAATATTTTTTTTTTACTATCGGTTCTGTCGGTGTGGCTTGGTGGGCGTGGCAGGGGAAGGATACTGCAAAATCCCCATTCCCACCCCACTCCTGGGGGAAGGATATTGCAAAGTCTCCATTCCCACCCCACCCCTGGGGGGAAGGATATTGCAAAGTCTCCATTCCTACCCCACCCCAGGGGAAGGATACTGCAAAATCCCCATTTCTTCTCCACTTCTGGGGGAAGGATATTAAAAATCCCCATTCCCACCCCACTCCAGGGGAAGGATACTGCAAAATCCCCATTCCCACCCTACTCCAGGGGAAGGATACTGCAACAGCTCCATTCCCACCCCACTCCAGGGGAAGGATACTGCAAAATCCCCCTTCCCTCCCCACTTCAGGGGAAGGATACTGCAAAATCTCCATTTCTACTCCACTCTAGGGGAAGAATACTGCAAAATCTCCATTACAACCCCACTCCTGGGGGAAGGATATTGCAAATCTCCATTCCCACCCCACTCAGGCCACCCAGAGGTGGTACTTGCCGCTTCTCCGAACTGCTCAAAATTTCTGCTACTGGTTCTCCAGAACCGGTCAGAACCTACTGGATTTGACCCCTGCTAGAAGAGAAAGGAACTAGGAGAAAAATGACACCAGTTTGGGTCATAACAAGGCAGCAGATGGCCATTCCTCCTCTGATCTGCTGGGACTCCGACTCCCATCAATCCTAGCCAGCATGTTAACAGCAAGGGATGGGTGTAATTGTGATCCAAAAACATTAAGAGAACAGAGGCCGGTTTTCGGTGGTTTGAATCTATTCTTTGCAGTTATTTATTCTTGGTAGATGTAAAGTTATAAAGAATATACAAGTTTCGTATCCAAAGTGGTTTTTTATTTTTGAACTGGCCTAATTTTTTTTTTTTTTTTTGAGAATGAAGAAGAAGACATTCGGCTTCCTATCTTGGAAGGTTCATCGGTTGTGCTGGATGGTGTGAGAGATGGAAGGAGCATCATCTGAATGAGTCAGGTGGCCTTTTCAAAAAACAAAAACCACTTTTGATACAATTATGATCTGGATGTCCCAAAGGTGCTCTTTTTTCAAGAGGCAACTGGACTGTCTGGTTTTTAATCATAATAACAGAGTTGGAAGGGACCTTGGAGGTCTTCTAGTCCAACCCCCTGCCCAGGTAGGAAACCCCACACCATTTCAGACAAATGGTTATCCAACGTTTTCTTAAAAATTTCCAGTGTTGGAGCATTCAGAACTTCTGCAGGCAGGTTGTTCCACGATGAATTGTTCTAACTGTCAGGAAATTCCTCCTTAGTTCTAAGTTGCTTCTCTCCTTGATGAGCTTCCACCCATTGCTTCTTGTTCTGCCCTCAGGTGCTTTGGAGAATAGTTTGACTCCCTCTTCTTTGTGGCAGCCCCTGAGATATTGGAAGACTGCTATCATGTCTCCCCTTGTCCTTCTTTTCATTAAATTAGACATACCCAGTTCCTGCAACCGTTCTTCATATGTTTTAGCCTCTAGTCCCCTAATCATCTTTGTTGCTCTTCTCTGCACTCTTTCTAGAGTCTCAACATCCTTTTTACATCATGGTGACCAAAACTGAATGCAATATTCCAAGTGTGGCCTTACCAAGGCATTATAAAGTGCTACTAACACTTCACCTGATCTTGATTCTATCCTTCTGTTTTCTCTGAAGACGTTTCTCTTCTCATCCAAGAAGCTTCTTCAGTTCTGACTGGATGGTGGGAAATGGAAGGATTTATACTCCTAGCAGAAAGCTGGTCATTTGCATCCTTTTAGGGAGTCGTTGAGGCTACCTGGAGGTTTATCGTTGTCAACAGAGGGGGAAGGATACAATACCATCCATCTCGTCTACAATACAGTTCCAAGAAGGCTCCACGCCCATTTGCACCACTCAGGTGACCCTGAGGACACAGATAAACCTCCCAGTGGCCTTAACAGCTTGCTAAAAGAATGCAAATGACCAGCTTTCTGCAAGGAGAATAAATCCTTCCATCCGCCACCCACCCCCGGCCATCCAGTCAGAACTGAAGAAGCACCTTCAAAGAAAAACCAGAAAGTCCAGTTGCCTCTTGTAAAAGTAACTTTGGGACAACCATGACCTGGATGACTGAGAATCTCCATACGCCTAAAGTTTTATAGTTTTTGAATTCTCCCAAATGAATGCATTTCCCCCACTAAGGATCTGATCAACTACTGGACATTTTGATGGGAATATTTTGCATCTGTCTGTCATGCATTGAGGTTGGAAGACAGACATTCTTTTCATACGAATATTTTTTTTTATTTGCATTTATATCTCGCCCTTCTCCGAAGACTCAGGGCGGCTTACACTATGTCAAGCGGCTTACACTATGTCAAGTGTTGTGTGTATGGTCACAATAGACCAGACTATTCTTCTGTGTTTCTTGTACGTTCTCTTAGAAAACCCACAGGAAACACATATATCCCAACATGGAAGTTTCAACACGAAAGAAGTTAACTAGGGATGAAACTAATTTGACAACAAATTAAGAGTGACTCTACTAGGAAGACGGCTCTTGATTTGCAGTTCATGATGGATGACCTATTTCTGTCTCCCTCTATTTGGCCACACAGAAGGAGGTAATTAAAACACAATTTAAAATAGACACATCTGCTGTTCAGCGCCACCAAAAAAATTGCATTAGATCTTACAGAGCTTAAGAAATCATCAGAGAGGCAGTCTTCAAAGTTAATCTTTTGACAACTTGCAAGCAAAGGAATCAGCTGAATCACTTTTGCCTTCCTTTGTCAAAGCAAATCAATTTTTATTATAGCCATAGATAGTAAGGGGGTAGGAATACAGCCTCTAAAAGGAAGCCCGTATAAAGGATATAAATACTGTGAATTTAAATGAGTTATTAAAAAAAGCTACAAAAAAGGTATAAAATGATGCACAAATCGAATATATGGGACAGAAGATTTAACAAGTGAGAAAAGAGCAGAAAAAGTTAGCAGGCAGGAAAAACTATTTGTATTAAGTTTCGGAGCGCTGTCAATTAATGCAATAAACCAGGCGCACACGGAAATCTAGTTTATACTGTTGAGCCCCAGGTCTAAGCTAGAAGGCATCCTCAGATGAATTTAGGAGTGCTGGCGCAGAGAATCTGGCAATATTATACGTTGCAGCAGGAGTGGCATCTGAAATCAACAGGATGGTGTAAAATTACCTGGTATGACTTGTGTATTTATGTATTAGTGGTAAGATGAGACTGGCATGAATATTGCCACAGACAACGTAAGAGAAGAACATGTGTTCCGATTCACCAACGTCTTTCCTTTACCAGCAGAAAACTACCATGGGGTTAATTCCCAAGAGACCAAGGCTTTCCTTCTTTTGCAATCAATATGACATTTTTTAAAAAAAATTCTCAGCAAATTATTTATAAAACAACACTAGGTTTATCTAAGTGAGCAGCTGAGGAGGCGGGCAGCAACCTTAGCCAGGCATTCTTGAACAGTCCAACCTACCTCACATGGTTGTTGTGGGGAAAATAGGTGGCAAGTATATATGTTAGGTTTGCTGTCTTGAGTTATGTATAAAAATGAAAGGCAGTTTGGTGATAATCCTAGCTTAGAAACCAGGAGGCTGTGAGTTCTAGTTCCACCTCAGGCATGAAAGCTGGCTGGGTGATTCTGGGCCAATCTCTAGGTGACTGTGAGTTCTAGTCACACCTTGAGCATGAAAGTCAGCTGGGTGACTTTGGGCCAATCATCAGGAGACAGTGAGTTCTAGTTCTGCCTTAGCAGCTGGGTGACTTTGAGTCAATCACTCTTTCTCAGCCTAACCATACTAATAGGGTTGTTGTATGGGGCAAACAGGAGGAAGGAAGAGTATTAAGAATGTTTTCTGCCTTGAGCTACTTATAAAGTCATACAAGGAGGATAAAAATCCAATAAATAAAGATAAGATCCAAATCTATTATTATTATTACTATATTATTATTATACTTTCATTCATTAAACATGAAACTCAATCAACTGAACTATATTATTATTATTATTATTATTATTATTTACTTTATTCACGAAACATGAAACTCAGTCAACTGAACATTCAAAAATGCATCACAAATACCACTGACTGGTGCTACTGGCTGATATGGGTTGCTGCCAGCATCCTAGGTATCAACCAAGTACCTTCTTAATTATTATTAAGATTATTGCTGTTATTATTATTATTATTATTAAGACCTCTTAAAGAGGCAGGCCATGCACTAACTTGTCCAATTTCTCGATGGTGCAACCATCGCTTATTTGTGTTAGGAAACGCATCTCCTTTGCAACTGAAGGGCAACAGAAAACAAACAAGACGTACCCAACAGATCTGTGGGTCTTTCTCTAAAACAGCAGGTGCAAGGAGGAGAGGGAAAGGCGGAGTGTGTGTGTGTGTGTGTGTGTGTGTCTACCCAAAATAGCCAGATGACCCAGGATGGAGGGGAGCCTGTCCTCTCTTTCCTGACCTGGCATCTGAAGCACCGACCCCGAAATCCTTGCCAAGTTTGCAATGGGCGCCCCAGTTCAGAAGACGCTGCGGATGGGACACAGCGGGGTGGGGGGGTGGGGGGGGTGGGAGGGTGCAAAGGCGAGTTTGAAAGATGTTTGTAAAGAAGGGGGAGAAAAAAAATAATAAACTTTTTTTGGCATGGGGGAAGTCTGCCTTTAAAGCATAGCTGTGCTCCTTTGTGTGATTGTGTGTGTGGTTGTGTGTGTGTGTGCACATGATTGTGTGTGTGGTTGTATGTGTGCGTGATTGTGTGTGGTTGTATGTGTGCGCATGATTGTGTGTATGATTGTGTGTGTGTGATTGTGTGTGTGCAGTTGTGTGTGTGTGTGAGTGGGTGTGGGTGTGCGCGTGATTGTGTGTGTGATTGTGTGTGTGTGATTGTGTGTGTGCAGTTGTGTGTGTGTGTGTGTGGTTGTGTGTGTGCGCGCGTGATTGTATGTGTGGTTGTGTGTGTGTGTGATTGTATGTGGTTGTATGTGCGTATGTGCGTGATTGTGTGTATGATTGTGTGTGTGTATTTGTGTGTGTGTGAGTGATTGTGTGTGTGTGTGTATTTGTGTGTGTGTGAGTGATTGTGTGTGTGTGTGTGTGTGTATTTGTGTGTGTGTGAGTGATTGTGTGTGTGTGTGTGTGTGTGATTATGTGCAATTTGATGCTCCTGCAAAGTCCAGACCGAGCAAAAGATGTTGGGAGATGGAAGGTCCCGTTTTGCAAATGGGGAGGGGTCTCCTAAGGGGAATGGTGTGTGTGTGTGTGTGATGGGATGGGGCCACCCCCTGCGCTGCCTTCCAGCCCCTGGCCAGCCGGGCTGCGGATGATGGGCCTGGCGGTCGTCACGTGGGCCAAGGGGCGGCTGGGGATGATGGGGGCGGCAGTCCCAGCATCCATGGGGGTTGCCTTCTCCCACCACCCTTGGGAGAAGGCAGCTGCAGGGGGAGAAGGAAGGAAGGTCCGGGGATGATGGGCTGGGTAGTGGCCTGGGGTGGGGAGGGGGGGAGGGGTCCCTCTGAGGGGGCGTGGCCAAAGCGCGGTCTGGGGGGCGGGGCCCCGAAGCCACGCCCCCTCTTCCCCGTCTGCCTCACCTGCGGATGGCGACGGCGGCCAGCAGCAGCACGAAGAGGCCCGCCAGCAGCCGGCGACGCCGGCGCCCCGCGCAGCTCCACATGGCCGAAGACCTCCGGCGAGACCCGGCCCCGTCCAGCCTCGTCCCGCCGCTCCGGCCGCTCCGGCTCCCACGCGCGGGCGCCCCGTTAACGGGCGGAGGCGTCTCCCATTGGAGGAGGGCGGGCCAGGCGCCGCCACGCCATTGGCCGGCGGCCGGGGGAGGCGGGAGCTCCGACGCGCGAGGCCGCGCCCGGCCCCTCGCGCCCATTGGACGGCGCGCCCGCCGCTCTTTCGCCCCGCCCCTCGCCGGTTCACCTGTGGCCCGGTGGAGCGCTCTCTGTACGTGGTCAGGAGCCCTCTTGCCCTTCCACAGAGGGACCGGCTCGGTCTGGCTGAAAACACGAAAAACACCTTTCCGTCGTAACTCCCGAGTCACACACAACGATCCCCGACACCCCCCCAAAAAAAAAAACAAGGGAGGCGAACCCGTGGAAAGCTTAATGTGTGAACGCAAAAAAGAAGCGTATCCTGCCCAGACACGTGTTGGAGCTGCGGCTGCGAATCGTTCTGCTCTTGAAGATGTGAAAGAAAATGGAAAAGGGGGAGAAATTACAAAATAAATGGCTTCCCACTGTCATTACAGAAATCACAATTATAATGAATACAGATTTTATGTGTGTGTGTGTATATAAACACACATATACACATACATATATATATATATATACATATACATATAAGGGGCGTGCATAAGAGCACCAGCGTGCCTACCGTCCCTGTTCCTTTAGTTGTATTCATTTTATA
This sequence comes from Ahaetulla prasina, assembly GCF_028640845.1. Taxonomy (NCBI): domain Eukaryota; kingdom Metazoa; phylum Chordata; class Lepidosauria; order Squamata; family Colubridae; genus Ahaetulla; species Ahaetulla prasina. The sequence continues at coordinate 15,354,660 of NC_080547.1, forward strand.
TATTCAATTCATGCTTATACTTATATATATTATTTAATATGTACTCGACAAAATAAATAAATAAAATAAACATATACATATATATATGTGAGTGTGGATATATTTATAATACCCCTAATTTTATCACATATCCAATCCCTCTTATCAAATCGTCAAGGGCATAAATTTCTCTTAATTCATTTTCTTCTTGCACTTTTCTTTGATTTTGATTTTTCCTCTTCCTCTTATTTTGTATTGGTTTTGTGTTTATAGTCTTTAAAAAAGCAATTGCACCTTCAAAGAACAATTATACATACATATTCTACATGTATAGCAATAGCACTTAAAGACTTATATACCGCTTCACAGTGCTTTATAGCCCTCTCTTAGTGGTTTACATAGTCTCTTGCCCCCAACAATCTAGATACACATATAGAAAAAAAAGTTCATCCACTACAGGTAATCCTCAAGTTTAGTTCATTTAGTGACTGTTCAAAATTACATTTTAAATAAGCGACTTATTATCCATTTTCAGTTGTCACCTTTGTAGCATCCCCATGATCGTGTGATCAAAATTCAGATGCTTGGCCATGGATTCATTTATATGACCGGTTTCTGTATCCCAAGGTCACGCGATCCCCTTTTGTGACCTCCTGACAAGCAAAGTCAACGAGAAAGTCGGATTCATTTAACAGCCGGGTCACTAACTTAACTGCAGTGATTCATTTAACAACGGTGGCAAGAACGATAGTAAAACGGGGCAAAACTCACTTAACGTCTCACTTAAAAGCAGAGGGGTTGGGCTAGATTGTGGTCGTTAAGCCAAAGACTACCCGTATTGATTTATTTTCGTCAGGGAGCATTTTTTTTCTCTCTCTCTCCCTGTTAGGGGTTGGATTCACCCCCAGAAGGGCAGATATATCGATCCAAACAACCCGTTGACTCGTCGGGGTCAAAGACTGAACTTTCGCCTCTGCAAATCCCGGCAGGATTTTTAAATTTTTATTGGGGAGCCATCATTGGGACGTCCCTTCCAGCTTGGCAGACTCAACTACTTGCAAAACCCACCACCAAAAATCAACCATGGGCTTCCCCTCCTCCTAGGAGTGTCAAAATGACAGCGATCCCTTAGGAAGATATACCTGGTGGGACCCAGGAGAAGGGCCTTCTCCGTGGTGGCTCCCTCTCTCTGGAATATCATTCTCCCAGAGATTAGACTGGCCCCCACTCTCACACTCTTCCGGAAGGCGCTGAAGACCTGGTTCTGTCAATGGGCCTGGGGAATCCTGAGTGGGATGGAGCCCATTAAATGGCTCGTGTGATGTACTGTCGCCGAGACGGGAGGTTATTTTATAATTTTATTCATTTATTATATGATCCTTGTATTAATTTTATTGTTTTTATATGAGGTTTTCATATAATCATAATAACAGAGTTGGAAGGGACCTTGGAGGTCTTCTAGTCCAACCCCCTGCTTAGCCAGGAAACCCTTCACCACTTCAGACAAATGGTTATCCAACATCTTCTTAAAAATTTCCAGTGTTGGAGCATTTACAACTTCTGGAGGCAAGTTGTTCCACTTATTAATTGTTCTAACTTACAATATTCTTGTAAGCCGCTTTGAGTCGCCAGATGCGAATAGGCGGCAATATAAATTTCCTAAATAATAATAATAATAATAATAATAATAATAATAATAATAATAATAATAATAATAATAATAATAAATAATAATAATAATAATTGTGGAACTTTCGAATACAGACAGATCGTCATTTGGAACACAACAGGCCAGATATCATAGTTGTCGAAGGTCAAAGCGTACATTTTATTGATATCGCTGTACCAGAGTCGAAGAAAAAGAACTGGAAAAAAATCACAAAATATCACGACTTGGCCATCGAAACTACGTGATTATGGATGAAACATGTAACAGTGATACCCATTGTCACTGGGGCACTTGGTACCACGTCCAAGAGTTTTATAAGATGCATCAACAAATTGCAGCTTCCTGCAATGACACCAGCGGAACTGCAAAAAACTGCGCTACTTGGAACATCGCACATCTTAAGAAAGTACTTGGTTGATACCTAGGACGCTGGCAGCAACCCGTATCAACCATCAGCACCAGTCAAGGGTATTTGTGATGCCTTTTTGAATGTTCAGTTGACTTGAGTTTCACGTTTAATGAATAAAAGAGATCATAATAATGTAAATAAATAATGATGGATTCAAAAGCCAAGCTCTCTTTTACAAGCCTCAAGAAAGCAGCATAAAATCTTCTCCCCAAACAAGACAAAATCGAGCAGGTGCAAAAGACGAGAAATCACGAGGCGTTTATTGATTCCAACATTCGGAAGGAAATAATCCGCGGCTTGCAAATTCACTCTGGGCAAGGTTCGTTGAAGCTTGTGCAGATTTTAATCTTGTGATTTTGGAGTTTCATTTTTGTGGGGTATATAGTACGTCTTATTTTAATTGTGACGCTTCTGACCACACACACACACACAAAGGAAACAAGTTCATTTTTGGCTTTTCTGTGGCCGTCTAACATGATGGCAAAAATATTTTCTTTTCTTTTTTCTTTGAGGACGTTTCGCTTCTCATCCAAGAAGCTTCTTCAGCTCTGACAGGATAGTGGGGAATGGAAGGATTTATATTCCTTGCAGAAAGCTGGTCATTTGCATCCTTTTAGAGGGTCCTTGAAGCATGAAAGAGGAATGGGTTTCCAGAGAAAAAAATTGCAGACTACAGGAACATTTGCACCACTCAAGTGATCTAGGACACAGATAAACCTACAAAAGACCCTCTAAAAGGATGCAAATGACCAGCTTTCTGCAAGCAATATAAATCCTTCCATTCCCCACCATCCAGTCAAAGCTGGAGAAGCTTCTTGGATGAGAAGCGAAACATCTTCAAAGAAAAACCAGAAAGTCCAGTTGCCGCTTGGAAAAGAAGCCACCTTTGGGACAACCATGACCTGGAGGACTGAGAATCTCTAAAGACGGCGGCAAAAAGTTAGAAAAATAAAAAAAATCAGGTTGCTGCTTTTCACGATGCTGAAAATCGACATGCCGAGAGCACAGCAAGACTCTCTCACTGGGTTAAAAGATTGAGGGGGGAAAAAAACATAAAATAAGAGAGATATTTTTGTCCCCTTTAGCAAACCACTCGCCCTTTTTTTCTGGAGAGAAAGGATGTTTCAAGAAGAAAACGAGCGGGTTCCCCAGCCTAAGGGAAATCCAGAATGGATCCGTTTCTTCCCAGGAGATGCTGCCGGGATGCGGGGACCCATGGCGATGGAGGGCTGACGCACAACTCCCACATGCAGATGTTCAGCGTTGGCACTTTGTGGACAAAGGGATCTATTGAGACCAGCCCGCCTTTGTCGTGCTTTTCCAGCTCTGCCAGGCTGTGCCTGTTGCAAAATCTGGAGTTTAGGTCAAGGAGAAAAATGCATCGCCTTCTGTTCTTCCCAGCTGGCTGTCACTCAAAGGCAGCTTGTAGCACACAGAGGCCGGTGACCAGCTCCGGACACTCATGCCTGTAACAGAGACCTGGCTATGATCATCTTCATGATTTCATTGGTCCCTGCAGTCCACAAAGAGAAAAATAAGAAATGGGTGCGTTACTTAGCAAAAACTGCAAAATGGGCCTGAGTTGCAGAACGGCCGGGAATCCCAATTTAGCATCCTAAGAAACGGGAGCTGCGATGCTTGCCAGCTCGCGACACGCTGTCTTCGACGTACGACCGTAATTGAGTGATAAGTGAGGCTTATTAAAACCTGCTAGACAATCTGGTCTGAGACCTCAACCTGCCGCTCCCCCACCACCCTTGATAATCCAAGGTGAAACCCACTATGAAATCAAGAAAATCCTTGACTCTAGACTATACAGAGGTCAATTACAATATTTAGTCCACTGGAAGGGATATCCATTATCTGAATCTACTTGGGTCAAATGTTGGAAAGTAAATGCGGACAGTTTGATTAAACAATTTCACAACACTTTCCCTGACAAACCTAAAAAACCTCTTGGAGGGGGGAGAGGGGGGTAGAAGGGAAGTGTGGACCACTGACACTCTTCTTTATTAACTCTTTGTTTTCTTTCCTAAGATATAGCTTCTTTTCCAAGGGGGGACGCCTGTCAGGCCTGGAAACCATACTAGACTTTAGGGTTCAAGACGCTGCCACACTTTTCCCCTGAGGGGAAGAAGGGGGGTTGAGGGGTATGGTAACATTCTTCAAGCGGTCAAGGTCGGATGGTGTTCACATCTGCAGGAAGAGTGGCGAGAAGATATTCGAATGAACTGGGAGAACGTGGGACCATGTGACCATCAAAGGGGTCAGAGGGGTGGGATTCTTGGGGTTTTTATAACTGGGAAAAGAATCCGGAAGTTCAGTTTTGGAATTTCACTCATCGTGTGCCAGTTTCCTCATGCTAGTAAAGAACTCTGAAAGACAATGGCTTCTGAGTGTTTTTTTTATGCAGAAGAGGTTTTTCTGGAACCTTGACATTGAGGCTGGCAATGATGGGACGTAGGTTGTAAAGTGAGTCACCACGTGACCGCACCCTGCTTTTTTTTTACAATCCTTTTTGGCGAAGCAAATCCGTTGTTTTAGCCAAAATGTCATAAAATCGGGATCATGGGATTTCGAGATTGCTGCAAATGCCTGTAAGTGAGCGACAGTTGCCCCGGGCCCCAAAAATATGGTCATGCGACCACGGAGAAGTAGGACGGAGTAATGTTGGAATTTCAAAACCGAGTCATAAGCCTCTTTTGGGGGTCTCCATTGTAACTTTAACCGGTTGCTAAAACGACAATATAAACTGCATTAAATGTTCCAATTTTCTTCTAAACTGTCACTCGCCTGACCTAAATACAGAAATGGGGAAATTCCTATGAACAGGTAAACCAAAAATAGTAAATTTTTAAATACAGTAAATTCCCAAATTACATTTTCGCTGATGTTCACAAACTCTCACATTAGGTGACAATTTGCAAACATGAGAGAAAACGTTATTGCATTTGGGAATTTACTACACTGAGGAATTTACTATTTTTACTTTAGTTTTTGTTTTATTCTGTGTGACTGGTCTGTTGGCCTGGCTTTTCCCTCTTCTCTTCTCTTCTCTTCTTTTCTCTTCTCTTCTCTTCTCTTCTCTTCTCTTCTCTCTCCCTATCTCTCTCTCTCTCTCTGTGTAATTAGTAGCAGCAGTTTTAAAGCATGTTTTCTCAAGTCACACAAAACAACTATTGTGCCGAGGACTTGATGAATAACTGAGAGCTGCTACTGAACCATTAGTCCAATATATGACTCAGGTTGTTTTTAATGGACAAGAGTGGCCAAGGTTGTGTCAATCCAACCCACGGCATCTGTGTGTGTGAACAGCAAGGGCCAAGCTCCCAGGACCTGCCCAACAACCTACCTTCCAAAATTTGGTGAACCCTGATGTCCCGCACAAACTGTTGCACAGCGTAATCCTTCAGGTAGCCGTAGCCACCATGCATCTGCAGAGCTTGATTGCAGATCTATGAGGAAGAGGAAGAGAAACCCAGTGAAAATTCAGGAGTGGGAAAAAAAATCTTGGCCTTTCCAAGAAGAGCATGGCAAGGCCTAGAAACTTAGGAGGGAAAAACATGCTGAGACTGACAAAGCCGGCAACGAAGCTGTGCGAATATACAGGTAACTCGATTTAACAAACACACCTGGCAGTAGAATTTCCGTTGCTAAGATTGCCGGGAGAAATATCAACAACCTCAGATATGCAGATGATACCACTCTAATGGCAGAAAGCGAAGAGGAACTAAAGACCCTCTTGATGGGGGTGAAGAAGGAGAGTGCAAAAGTTGGCTTGAAACTCAACGTTAAGAAAACTAAGACCATGGCATCCGGCCCACTCAATTCCTGGCAAATAGATGGGGAAGAAACGGAAGGAGTGACAGATTTTATTTTCCTGGGCTCCAAGATCAACGCAGATGGGGACTGCAGTCAAGAAATCAAAAGACGCTTGCTCCTGGGGAGGAAAGCTATGGCAAATCTAGACAGCGTACTAAAAAGCAGAGACATCACCCTGCCAACAAAAGTGCGTATAGTCAAGAACTATGGTTTTTCCCAGTTGTGATGTATGGCTGTGAAAGTTTATTTATTTTGTCACAACATTATATATAAACACATATAATGAAAGAAAACAATAGGACAAGAACGGTGGGCACATTTGTGCACTTATGCACGCCCCTTAAAGTTGGAGAAAAGTTGGACTGTAAGAAAGGCTGAGCGCCAAAGAATCGAGGCCTTTGAACTCTGGTGCTGGAGAAGACTCCTGCGAGTCCCTCGGACTGCAAGGCGAACAAACCAGTCAGTCCTAGAGGAGATCTATCCCAAATCCTATTCTGGATGGACAAATTTTTAGGCATTCTGGGAGTTGTAGTTTACAACAGCAGGGCAGCTACAGCTTTCCAACCCTTGAAAGTGTGCATTTCTCAATGTAAGGGCAAGACTGCCCTCTAGTGGCCAAATGAAGGACTTTGTAAGATAACGAGGGAATCCCACAGGGCTAGAAAGGATCTCAGAGGTCTTCTAGCCCAACCCCCTGCATAAGTCAGGAAACCTTATACCAATCCTGGTCAAAGCGTTGCCCTGTCTATTTTTCAAAACCTCCAGTGATGGACCGTTCATAACCCCCAAGAGGCAAGCTATTCCATTAATGAATTAATCTCGCAATTAACAACCTCAATAACAAATTAAATATTAATTAATAAAATTAATAACGGTGAAAGCGGCTTTTGGGAGGCGCACTGCACTTCTTCGCAAATGACACCCTGGGCTCTTTTGGAGAGGAAACAGAACAGAAAAAAAACCTCAGAATGCTCAGCCTGGATGGAGAATCTTAAAATCCAACGTGTAGATTATATTTCAAGGAGAAAGAGAGAGATTCTAAGACCCATAAGTGGTTAGAGTGCAGTACTGCAGGCTACTTCGGTTGACTGCCGGCTGCCTGCAATTTGGCAGTTCAAATCTCACCAGGCTCAAGGTTGACTCAGCCTCCCATCCTTCCGAGGTCGGTAAAATGAGGACCCAGATTATTGGGGGCAAGAGGCTGATTCTGTAAACCGCTTAGAGAGGGCTGTAAAACACTGCAAAGCGGTATATAAGTCTAAGTGCTATTGCTATCTATCTTCCTTCCTTCCTTCCTTCCTTCCTTCCTTCCTTCCTTCCTTCCTTCCTTCCCTCCCTCCCTCCCTCCCTCCGGTTAAAATGCAGTATTGCAGGTTAATTCTGCCAACTGCCAGGAGTTCAATCCTCACCGATGCAAAGGTTGACTCAGCCTTCCATCCCTCCGAGGTGGGTAAAATGATGAACCAGATTGTTGGGGGCAAGAGGCTGACTCTGTAAACCGCTTACAAAGGGCTGTAAAAGTACTATGAAGCCGTATATAAGTTTAAGTGCTATTGCTATCTTTCCTTCCTTCCTTCCCTTCCCTTCCCTTCCCTTCCCTTCCCAGTGGTTAGAATGCAGTATTGCAAGCTAATTCTGCCAATTGCCAGCAATTTGATCCTGATCGGCTCAAGGTTGACTCAGCTTTCCATCCTTCCGAGGTCAGTAAAATGTGGACCCAGATTGTTGGGGGCAAGAGGCTGACTCTGTAAACCGCTTACAGAAGGGCTGTAAAGTACTGTGAAGTGGTATATAAGTCTAAATGCTATTGCTATTGCTATTTCCTCCCTCCCTCCCTCTTATTATCTTTTTCCTTCTCCTTCCTGGTGGCTCAGTGGTTAGATTGCAGTATTGCAAGCTAACTCTGCCCACTGCCAGGAGTTCGATTCTGTCCGGCTCAAGGTTGACTCAGCCTTCCATCCTTCCGAGGTGGGTAAAATGAGGACTCAGTTTGTTGGGGGGGGGGGCGCCATAGGCTGACTCTGTAAACCATTTAGAGAGGGCTGTAAAAGCGCTGTGAAGCGGTATATAAGTCTAAGGGCTATTGCTATTGCTATTCTGCCCCCTCCACAGAGGGTTTTACATACATCAAAGCACTCATCGGTGGCAAAGAGCTTGGCCATGGAGCACAGAGCGACAGCATCATTCCGCTGTTCCTGCAGAGCTCGGGCGGCGTTGCGCACCATCAGACGAGCTGCCACCAACCGCGTCGCCATGTGAGCCAGCTGGAACTGGAGATACTGACAAGGAGAAAGAGGAAGCCGTTAAACCCTCAGCCGTCCCATGAAACCATGATTAAATGATAGTTTGTTGAACTAGCCAGGCTCGCCCATCCACTTAAGAGCCTCAGTGGTGGAGTGGTCAGAGTGCAGTACTGCAGGCTACTTCTGCTGCCTGCCGGCTGCCTGCAATTTAGCAGTTCGAATCTCACCAGGCTCAAGGTTTGACTTAGCTTTCCATCTTTCCAAGATGGGTAAAATGAGGACCCAGATTATTGGGGGCAAGAGGCTGACTCTGTAAACCGCTTAGAGAGGGCTTTAAAGCACTGTGAAGTGGTATAGAAGTCTAAATGACCTTCCTTCCTTCCTTCCTTCCTCCCTCCCTCCCTCCCAGTGGTTAGAATGCAGTATTGCAAGCTAACTTTTCCAGCGGTTTGATCCTGATTGGCTCAAGGTTGACTTAGCCTTCCCTCCTTCCAAGGTGGGTAAAATGAGGACCCAGATTGTTAGGGGCAATACGCTGACTCTGTAAACTGCTTAGGGCTGTAAAGCACTGTGAAGTGGCATATCAGTCTAAGCGCTATTGCTGTTTGAGAGGCTGCCACAAAGAGGAGGGGGGTCAACTTATTTCCCAAAGCACCAGACGGCAAGGCAAGAAACAATGGATGGAAACTGTGGCTCAGACTGCTAAGACAGTCTGTTATTAACAGCAGCTGCTTGCAATTACTGCAGGTTCTAGTCCCACCAGGCCCAAGGTTGACTCAGCCTTCCATCCTTTATAAGGTAGGTAAAATGAGGACCCAGATTGTTGGGGGCAATAAGTTGACTTTGTATATAAATATACAAATAGGATGAAGACTATTGCTAACATAGTGTAAGCCGCCCTGAGTCTTCAGAGAAGAGCGGGATATAAATGCAAATTAAAAAAAAAAAAACTAATCAAGGAGAGAAGCAACCTGGAATTAAGGAGCGGCTGCTCTTTCAGTTTCCAGCATGCACAAACCACCTGGTTTTCCGGTTTCTGGCGTGCATAAAGACCAGCTGGCTGGTGCGTATGTGCGCACCGGAAACCGGAAGATCATCTTCCCGGCACGCGCATGCACACCAGGCGGCTGCTCTTCCGGTTTCCAGCACATTCTCGTGCTCCCGTTTCAGCACTTGGTGCCGAAAAGGTTTGCCAGCGCCGCTACAGATCAAAGATGTCCAACTTCAGCAACTTTAAAAACTTGTGGACTTCAACTTCCAGAATCCCCTAGGTCAGGGGTCTGCGGCCTTAAACACTCAAAAGAGCCATTTGGACCCATTTCCCACAGAAAACAAAACACCAGGAGCCACAAAAACCCTTCCCGTGCCCGACTATTTCGTGTGCGGCCACAAAACTAGCATGTGTAGTTGAACTAAATGTTCTGTTTTCTTCTGAAATTTTTCTTTTCTTGGATTTATCCATGGTTGGCCTACCTGGGGTTGAAATCAGTGGTGAAATCCAATTTTTTTTACTACCGGTTCTGTGGGCGTGGCTTGGTGGGCGTGGCAGGGGAAGGATACTGCAAAATCCCCATTCCCTCCCCACGCCTGGGGGAAGGATATTGCAAAATCTCCATTCCCATCCCACTCCGGGGCCGGCCAGAGGTGGTATTTGCCGGTTCTCCGAACTACTCAAAATTTCCACTACCAATTTGCCAGAACCTGTCCGAACCTGCTGGATTTCACCCCTGGTTGAAATGCTCAATAAATCGTCTGCTGGCGGGGTGTCACACATTGGCGGTTGTGATGCATATTTTGAGCGACAGGGAGCCGCAGCAGAAGGGTGAAAGAGCCACACGCGGCTCCAGAGCTTCAGGTTGCTGACCCCTGCCCTAGGCAGATGTTTAAGGATCCCACAGAAACGCACCTGATTGGTGGCCAAGACCTCCCCGAACTGTCTGCGGACATTAAGATGCTCTCGAGCCAGGAGGACCGAAGCGTGGGCGGCCCCCAAGGAACAGGATGCTGGAGAAGAAACCGAACACAGCCTCTGAACCACACATTCCGTCCGACTCTTGTCGGTAACCCCGTAACACCTTCCTTACCGATATTAATTCTCCCTCCGTTGAGGCCCTGCATGGCGATGTTGAACCCGTGGCCTTCCTCTCCTAGCCGGTTGGCTACCGGAACGGCGCAGTCTTCGAAGATAACTGCCCGAGTCGGTTGGGAATTCCAACCCACCTGCAGGAAAATAGGCACCGTTCTTTGATGCTCCAGGTGGCCCCCCCACCCAACCCGGGACATAGGAGACAACCCACCGGCTCTTACTTTCTTCTCCTTTTTGCCAAAAATCAAGCCGGGAATTCCTTTCTCCAGCACCAGGCAGGAGATACCCTTCGGGCCGCCCCCGCCCGTGCGGCACATCACCACGTAGAGGTCCGCGTCACCACCACCGCTGATGAAAGCCTAGGAGAAGAGAAACAGAAGTTAACCGATTAACAGAATCGGAAGGGACCTTGTAGATCATCTAGCCCAACCCTCCACCCAAACAGGACAGAGGGCAATCCAGTCTCCCCTTGAAAGTTTCCAGGGATGTAGCTCCCACAACTTCTGAAGGCAACTTCTGTTCCATGGGTTGACTGTTCTCACTGTCAGAAAACTTCTCATTATTTCTAGATTGAATCTCTCCTTGGTCAGTTTCCATCCATTGTTCCTTGTCTGGCCTTCAGGTGCTTTGGAAAATAGCTGGACCCCCTTCCTCCTCTCTGTGGCAGCCCCTCAAATATTGGAAGACTGCTATCCTGTCTCCCCTGGTCCTTCTCTTCCCTAGACTAGCTGTGTCCAGTTCCTGCAACCGTTCTTCATATGAATATCTAGGCTCCAGTCCCCTAATCATCCTGGTTGCTCTTCTCTGCACTCTTTCTAGAGTCTCAATATCCTTTACAGATTAACAGAGTTGGAAGGGACCTTGTAGGTCATTTAGACCAACCTGCATCGCCCAAGCAGGAGACCCTACACCATTTCTGACAAATGGCAGTCTAGTCTCTTCTTGAAAGCCTCCAGGGATGAAGCTCCCACAACTTCCAAAGGCAACTTCTGTTCCATGAGTGGATTGCTCTCACTGTCAGAAAATTTCTCCTTATTTCCAGGTTGAATCTCTCCTTGTTCAGTTTCCATCCATTATTCCTTGTCTGGCCTTTTAGGTGCCTTGGAGAATAGCCTGACCCCCTCCTCTCTGGGGCAGCCCCTCAAATATTGGAAGACTGCTATCCTGTCTCCCCTGGTCCTTCTCTTCCCTAGACTAGCTGTGTCCAGTTCCTGCAACCGTTCTTCATATGATCTAGGCTCCAGTCCCCTAATCATCCTGGTTGCTCTTCTCTGCACTCTTTACAGATTAACAGAGTTGGAAGGGACCTTGTAGGTCATTTAGACCAACCCGCATCGCCCAAGCAGGAGACCCTACACCATTTCTGACAGATGGCAGTCTAGTCTCTTCTTGAAAGCCTCCAGGGATGAAGCTCCCACAACTTCCAAAGGCAACTTCTGTTCCATGGGTGGATTGTTCTCACTGTCAGAAAATTTCTCCTTATTTCCAGGTTGAATCTCTCCTTGTTCAGTTTCCATCCATGATTCTTTGTCTGGCCTTCAGGTGCTTTGGAAAATAGCTTGACCCCCTCCTCTCTGGGGCAGCCTCTCAAATATTGGAAGACTGCTATCCTGTCTCCCCTGGTCCTTCTATTCACTAGACTAAAGGTAAAGGTAAAGGTTCCCCCGCATATGCGTGCTAGTCATTTCCAGGGCAGTGCTCATCTCTGTTTCAAAGCCGAAGAGCCAGCGCTGTCCGAAGACGTCTCCATGGTCATGTGGCCGGCATGACTAAATGCCAAAGACGTGTGTCCTCTCGGAGAAGGAAAGGGGTACCTTGGAGCCGTTGAGAATATACACGTCGCCGCGTTTCTTGGCCGAAGTTAGCAACGAAGCCGCATCACTTCCGCTTCCTAGTGAGAAAATGATAATTGAGAATATTTTCATTAAGAAAAAGCTGCTCCGGTTCCTCTTTTCCCTCTCATCGCCCACTGATTCGAAGCTTCCCCAGGAAGAATCTCTCTTATCCTCAGTTCCATCATCATTACCCTCCATTTGAAAGTGGAAGGAACACCTCTGGATTCGAACCCAGATCTTTATGTAAAGGTAAAGGTTCCCCTCGCACATATGTGCTAGTCGTTCTCGACTCTAGGGGGCGGTGCTCATCTCCGTTTCAAAGCTGAAGACCCAGCGCTGTCCGAAGACGTCTCTGTGGTCATGTGGCCGGCATGACTCAACGCCAAAGGCGCACGGAACGCTGTTACCTTCCCACCAAAGGTGGTCCCTATTTTTCTACTTGCATTTTTTTACGTGCTTTCGAACTGCTAGGTTGGCAGAAGCTGGGACAAGTCACGGGAGCTCACCCCGTTACGCGGCACTAGGGATTCGAACCGCTGAACTGCCGACCTTTCGATCGACAAGCTCAGCGACTTAGCCGCTGAGCCACCGCGTCCCTGTAATCCCGGTGTGGATCCACAGCACCGCTATAACATTGGCCGCACTGGTTTTTCAAGAGGCCGGAAGGGACGCGGTTGTCTCACCCGGTTCTGTCAGGCAGTAAGAGGCCAATTTTTCCATGCTGCAAAGGGAGGGGCAGAATTTCAGCCGCTGCTCCTCGTTCCCAAAGGTGTCGATCATCCAAGCACACATGCTGCAGCGGAGGGAGAGAAACCGAGCCACGGATTATGGAGCCATCCATTACAGAGCCAGTTAGTGGTTAAGGCAACAGGTTAGAAACCTGGAGATGGTGAGTTCTAGTCTCACTTTAGGCATGAAAGCTGGCTGGGTAACTTTGGGCCAATCATCAGGAGACTGGGAGTTCTAGTTCTGCTTTTAGGCATGAAAGCCGGCTGGGTGACTTTGGGCCAATCATCAGGAGACACTGAGTTCTAGTCCTGCCTTGGATATGAAAGCTGGCTGCATGACTTTGGGCCAATCACCAGAAAACTGGGAGTTCTAGTCCTGCCTTAGATATGAAAACTGGCTGGGTGACTTTGGGCCAATCACCAGGAGACGGAAGTTCTAGCCTGCCTTAGATATGAAAGTTGGCTGGGTGACTTTGTACCAATCACCAGGAGACGGTGAGTTCTAGTCCTGCTTTAAGCATGAAAGTTGGCTGGGTGACTTTGGGCCAATCACCAGGAGATGGTGAGTTCTAGTCCTGCCTTAGGCATGAAAGCTGGCTGGGTGACTTTGGGCCAATCATCAGCAGACGGGAGTTCTAGTCCTGCCTTAGGCATGAAAGTTGGCTAGGTGATTTTGGCCAATCACCAGGAGACACTGAGTTCTAGTTTCGCCTTAGGCATGAGAACTGACTGGGTGACTTTGGACCAATCACAAGGAGCCTATGAGTTCTAGTGCAGCCTTAGGCATGAAAGGCAGCTGGGTGCCTTTGGGCCTATCACCAGTGAACGGCGAGTTCTAGTCCCACCTTACGCATTAAAGGAGACTGGGTAACTTTGGGCCAATCCCTCTCTCTGAATCCAACCTACCTCACCAGATTGTTGTAACGAGGAAAAATAGGATAAAAAAAAGGCGTATGAGGTAAATCCACTGCCTTGAATAACTTATAAAGTCATAAAGGCAGGCTACAAAAAAAATCTAATAAATAAATACAATAAAAGCAGATTGCAAATGTTATAACCCCATCCATACCTCCAACTGGACAATCCTTGGGATGCTGGAGGTACCCAGAAGCAGTGGTAAAATGTAAAATTTGTTGCTACTGGTTTTGTGGGCGTGGCTTGGTGGGGGGGTATTGTGACTGGATGGGCTGGGCCAACTTTTTTTTTTTTTTTACTTTTAAAAGCATTTTTTTTGGCCTTTAAAAAGAAAAAAAAAAGCCTCTGACGATCAGGCAACTCAGGCTGGGATCGTCACAGCCTTTTAAAAGCGTTTTTTTTTTTTTTACAATCTCTTTGGCCGAAGAGGTTGTAGGAAAAATGCTTTTAAAAGCCTCTGACGGGGACGTGGCCAGCGCCGCTGCGGGATGACGATCCCTGGAGCTCTAGAGGAACGCCGATATCCCAGGCGCTTTGGGGGTTCTTTATGGACCATAACTGTCTTGGAGAGACAGTGAAGAAGGAAGGCACGGATCGGTGGAACAGGGAAGTGGCAAATTCCCTTGGAGTGCCGATATAAGCCTCCGACTCAGCAGCTTGGGAACACAGCCATTAGAGCTGTCACAAGTGGGGGCGACCACACCAAAAGAATGGAGCAGGAGAGGTGATTGAACGGAGTATTCTTACTGAAAAGCGATTTGCCAATCACTTTCGGCTGAAGAAAAAATGCTTTTAAAAGTAAAAAAAAAACAAAAAAACAACGTTCTGATGATCGTGCGGCTCAGCTGAGCATGGGGGGTGTGGGGGAGCAGGGATTTCTGCTACCGGTTCTCCAAGCCACCCGCCGCCATCGCTACAGGATCAGGCGATCCGGTCCGAACTGGGAGCATTTCACCCCTACCCAGAAGGCCCCAGTGTGGAGGCTGAACCTGTTGTGTCTCGCCCGCTTTCACTGCAGCCGGGGCCTTCTTATCTGCTTCCAAACACTGAGGAATGTCCTAGTATGCCTCCCGGGCCCAGCCCTGGCTCCATGCCCAGACAGGCTGAGGAGGAAGAAGTACCTCCAGCCCCCAGCTCTGGCTCCATGCCCAGGCAAACGGAGCAACTAGACCCCTCCCCCTCCCCCACAGCATGTGAGCCTGAGGAAGGTCAATTACCAACAGCTGCAGACTGGAGTGACCCTCGCTTCAGAAGAATTGATAGGCGGCGACAGAAGGAAGGAGGGCAGGCCTGGATAAGTGCTGAGTCATGGAGCCACACCCCATGGCCTATATAAAGGATCTGCTTTCTGGCATTCTCTGAGTCAGGCAAAGTCTAAACATATCTTGCTGAAGTCACTTTCTGGTCTCCTGCCTGCTCTGAGGACTTTGCTAGGACTTTGGCAGAGCTGCAGAGGCACGCCTGATTCGGATTTCCCTGACCCGGCCGTCAGCGGAGGAGTGGGACACGACAGAACCGACAGCAGAAACTCACTTGTGGATGCTGATGTAAGCTGTGGTGCTGACGCAGCCGGTCGAGAGCGCTTCGAAGATGACGGAGGTGTCAAGCCGAGAGAGTCCAGAGCCCCCCACGTCTGGCTTCACGTAGATGCCCCCAAACCCCAGCTGAGCTGCTTTCCGGAGTGTGTCCACTGGGAATATTTCCTGTCAGTAACAAAGACCAGAGGGAAAGGGAACCGCGTCAACCTCAAGGGCTTTATCCAGCTCCCATCGCTTTTGCAATCTTGCGCGTCCTGCTTAAAAGCATCGCAAAATAAACATTTGAATTGAAATCGTGAGTTGTTATTTCCCTGACAATTTTCATCCCAGGGAAAGGAAAGTCTCTATAAAAACAAAAGACTTCCTGATCGGGCAGAGATGTAAATAAGAACAATATCTGGTGCGTAAAGCAATTTCTCCCTTTCCATTTTCTTGCAGATCCTTAGTGCTGCATTAGCCCAAGGGGTTTTTTTTTGGGTCACTTTAAACTGGGTAGACTTCAACTCCCAGAATCCCCCAGCCAGCAGGGGAATTCTGGGAGTTGAAGTCCACGCAGCTTAGCATCCAAAGTTGAGAAACACTGCATGAGCCTTGCACCGAGTAAGAACATTTGTTGACTGAGCTTACTATTTACTTACACCAGCCTTGTTTAACTAGCTTTACAACATCTGTTGTGATCTGATTGACTTTGACTGATCTTGAAAAAAATAAGCATGGATGGACCAGCTTTGTGCTCGGAAAGGAAACTGCCAAGAAATCCCAAAACTGTAGAATAGGGTGGCCCATCAGAAAGGACTGGATGCTAAAACATATGAAGAATGGTTGCAGGAACTCGGTAGGTCTAGTTTAATGAAAAGAAGAACTAGGGGAGACATGATAGCAGTGTTCCAATATCTCAAGGGCTGCCACAAAGAAGAGGGAGTCAAGCTATTCTCCAAAGCCCCTGAGGGTAGAACAAGAAGCAATGGGTGGAAACTAATCAAGGAGAGAAGCAACCTAGAACTAAGGAGAAATTTCCTAATAGTTAGAACAATTAATCAGTGGAACGACTTGCCTGCAGAAGTTGTGAATGCTCCAACACTGGAAATTTTTAAGAAAATGTTGGATAACCATCTGACTAAGATGGTGTAGGGTTTCCTTCCTGGGTAGGGGGTTGGACTAGAAGGCCTCCAAGGTCCCTTCCAACTCTGTTGTTGTTGTTGTTGTTGTTACTATTATTATTATTACCACCCAAGGCAGCATCTTTTCGCCAAGAAAGTAATAAGAGTTGTTTGTAGCCTTACAACCTGTAGGGCATTTTTCCTTGACTTATGAATCTTATTCATTCCAGGCAAGTCATTGGTAGTGGGACCATCAGCAGACCAGTAGTGGGTTTCAATTTAGTTTGCTACCGGTTCGCTCATGCGCACTCATGCAACACTTCTGCATCTGGATGGATGGGCGGAGCCTGCTGCTGCCGCCAGTTCGCCAAATCCGGGGTGAACCGGTAGCAACCCACCACTGCAGCAGACCCAAAGGAGACCATAGGATTAGATTAACAGAGTTGGAAGGGACCTTGTAGGACATCTAGACCAACCCTCCGCCCAAACAGGAGATCCTACACCATTTCTGACAAATGGCAGTCTAATCTCTCCTTCAAAGCCTTCAGTGATGAAGCTTCCACAATTTCTGAAGGCAACTTCTGTTCCATGAGTTGATTGTTCTCACTGTCAGGAAATTTGTCTTTAGTTCTAAGTTGCTTCTCTCCTTGATTAGTTTCCACCCATTGGTTTTTGTCCTGGCCTCAGGTGCTTTGGAGAATAGCTTGGCTCCCTCTTCTTTGTGGCAGCTCCTGAGATATTGGAAGACTGCTATCATGTGTCCCCTGGTCCTTCTTTTCATTAAACCAGACATCCCCAGTTCCTGCAACCGTTCTTCATATGTTTTAGCCTCCAATCTCCTAATCATCTTTGTTGCTCTTCTCTGCACTCTTTCTAGAGTCTCAACATCTTTTTTATAGTGTAGACCAGGTAGCTGTTCTGGGCAGGCAGCAATTCTCCAATATTTATTAAAAATCTATTTTTTGCTGCTGTTAACCCCCGAGAGCCAGTTGAGGATTATTTGCACACAAAGCAAAGTGTACTAATATTCAAATACACCTCAAAGTGTTCCCTTTTTTTATTATTTTATTATAAACAAACTGGCTCAAGAAAAGAATTCCTGATTGGTTAAAAGTTAACCTTGGCAGAGGCGGCAGGAGGCACAAATTGTACCATCGTCAGCGTGATTTCCTAAGGAGAAAAAAAGCCAGCAGGCGTCTCACCTTTTCGTCCCACTCAGCCATGTGCGGGGCCATCTCCTTGGCAGCAAAGTCGAAAGCCACTTTCTGAAACTCCTGCTGCTCTTCCGTCAGACCCACGGCAGCTGGGGAGGCCAGGAGAGGATCAGCTCACAAAAGCGGAAAGCAGGAAGGAAAATTGGAGGGGGGGGGAGGGAAGGGAGAGAAAGCCCAACTCTGAGAATGGAGGAAACTTCTCGGATGAGAAGGCAAAACGTTTTCAAAGAAAACACCAAGAAAGTCCAGTTGCCTTTTGGAAGACAAAACACCTTTGGAACACCTCTGGCTTGGAGGATTGAGAATCTCCATAGAAAACCCCAAACTCTCTTTTTTTTTTTTTTGTTCTTTCACCTCCATCCCTCCTTCCTTTCTCATGCTCTATTTCTTCCTCCCTCCCTCCCTTCCTCCCTGCTCTATTCCTTCCTTCCTTTCTTCCTTCCTTCCTTCCTCCTGCTCTATTCTTTCCTCCTCCCTCCCCTTGTCATGCTCTATTCCTTCCTCCCTCCTTCCTTCCTCCAGCTCTATTCCTTCCTTCCTTCCTTCCTTCCTTCCAGACTCTATTCCTTCCTCCCTCCTTCCTTCCTCCTGCTCTATTCCTTCCTTCCTTCCTTCCTTCCTTCCTTCCTTCCTTCCTTCCTTCCTGTCCTTCCTTCTTTCCTTTTCCCTCCCATCCCTCCACCAATCCCTCTCCCTTTTTACAGAGCAGGTACTCTTCTGATCAAGTCGCCCCTTCACATTTCACCCCAACCTTCCCCAAATCCAGCTCTCCGTCCCTTTACAATGAAAACCTGCTTTGGGGACCAGATCTGGAGATCCCTCCTGCAACGAGGACGTCAGAGTTAACCTTGAGCCGAAATTCAACAGGTGAAGCAGGCTTTCCGTCCCAAGAAAGGCAGATTGCCCTCCCCTGGCTGACTTTTTCCATAGATTTGAAGCAGGCAGAAGCCCCTAAAAGAACCACAGGGGTCTTCTTTGCCTACCAATCCTACCATCCTTGGGCTAACAGCTGTCAAGCCAGGGCACCCCGAACCCAAGAGTGCCTTCCTGCCAGCCCAACGGCCCTTCCCCAACCTGGCGCCCTCCAACGCTGGGGTTACAAATGCCATTAGGGGCAGTCGGGGGGGGGGGAGGGGGATGATGGGAACTGGAGTCCAACTCAACCCAAGGGGGGGTTCGGGTTAGGGCTAAGGCTGCAGCGGGGCGCTCCCTATCCAGCTGAAAGCACGACCTGTTGGATTTCCGCCTGCAGCGCTATTGCAAGCCAACTTTGCAATAGTTTTTTTTTTTAAAAAGACAATGAAGGTTAATGGGGTGTCCTTTCTGCTCTACCCACCCCCCAATTCATCCCACCTTCCCCCCCCCCCCTCTGGAGCCTTACGGTCTATGCAGGAGGCAACCCCTCTGCGCCCCCAGGCTCGCTTGGGGGCAGAGCCCCGCAGTTGGACTCCCAACTTAAAACAGCCCCTCCAAGCCATCGCTTCGCCTGTCTCTCTACGGCTGCGGCAAGGGAGACCGCGTGGCCTTCTGGGTGTCGAAGTCCGCGCCCCTCCAGCCGGCTCTCCGTTCCCTATCGGGGAAAGCCCTTCCCAAAGACTACAAGCCCCGAAAGCACCCGCGGCGAAGGGGCTTCGCTTTCCGGGATGGGCGTCTCCGGCTCGGGCCTTTCTGATTGGTTGAAGGGAAGGGGGGCTGGTCTTAAAGGCACAGCGGCGCTTTTGCAAAAGGAAGCTGCGCACCGTCCAGAAATCTCCAGCCGGGCTTGGAAGGGGGAAGCGGCTGCTGGGGACGGAGAGCCGAGCAGGTCGAGTCGCATTTTCCCCCTTCTCCCGGGAGATTGTCTCTGCAGCATTCACTTACACGGGAAGCCTCTTCTCAACCGAAGGCATGCAGCTTTGCCCTCCCTCCCCTTCTCTTCTTCCTTCCTTCCTTCCTTCCTTCCTTCCTTCCTTCCTTCCTTCCTTCCTTCCTTCCTTCCTTCCTTCCTTCCTCCCTCCCATCCATCCATCCATCCATCCATCCATCCATCCATCCATCCATCCATCCATCCATCTATCTATCTATCTATCTATCTATCTATCTATCTATCTATCTATATCTATCAGAACAATTAACCAGTGGAACGACTTGCCTCCAGAAGTTGGGGGTGTCCCATCACTGGAGGTTTTCTAAGAAAAGACTGGACAGCCACTTGTTTGAAATGGTATCAGGCTCTCCTGCTTGAGCAGGGGGTTGGACTAGAAGACCTTCAAGGTCCCTTCCAACTCTGTTGTCCTTCCTTCTTTCCTCCCTTTTTTCCCCTTCTCTCTTTTCCTTTCTTCCTCCCTCCCTCCCATCCATCCATCTATCCATCCATCCATCTGTGAGAACAATTAACCAGTGGAACGACTTGCCTCCAGAAGTTGGGGGTGTCCCATCACTGGAGGTTTTCTAAGAAGAGACTGGACAGCCACTTGTCTGAAATGATATCAGGATCTCCTGCTTGAGCAGGGGGTTGGACTAGAAGACCTTCAAGGTCCCTTCCAACTCTGTTGTCCTTCCTTCCTTCTTCCCTCTTTTTTCTTTCTCTCTTTTCCTCCCTCCCTCCCTTCTTTCCTTCCTTCCTTCCTTCTACCTACCTGTGAGAACAAGTGGAACAACTTGCCTTCAGAAGTTATGGGTGCTCCATCAGTAGAGGTTTTTAAGAAGAGCCTTTTGCAGGAGGTTGAACTAAAAGACCTGCAAGGTCTCTTCCAACTGCTAGCCATCCATCCATCCATCCATCCATCCCTCTCTCTCTCCCTTCCTTCCTTCCTTCCTTGGTAAACCGTGATTTCAATACAGTCATCTTTATGCACTGTTATGAAATATTATGCACAATATTTTTGAAAGTTTAAGTACTGAAGAGAAAAAGGAAAAGGTGAAAATTCTATCAGTATCCATTGCCGTTCAGGATGCCAGCATTACAAGCATAAGAAACTTTTGACTTTTTGTCCAAAATATAACACGAAAGAGAACCACTGCAATTCATTCGAAGTCTTGGTTATACACTAAAACTTGACCTAATCATTTAATATTAAATTTCTCCATTGTATTGTATTGTTTCTGTAACACGCACCATCTCCTGGACTCCGCATATCTAATCTGTGGGTCTCCTATATCCAGGCAGATATGTCTCCCTAGCCATGAGGACTAGCAACATGAAAAGGAAATGAAACCTGAACTTTCACTACAAATTAAACTGGTTGCTTGGGGACCCCCACTGGGTGTTTAAAACCTCTTTACAGCCACCCTTCTTCCACCAAACTGGGCAGCTGCCATTCAGATGGTTTCCACTGATTCACGAGTGAAATCTTTTTTTTTTTTTTTACAGGTGCCCAGTCTGCTCCTTGGCAGCAAAAGAATGCCTGCCCGTGGGAAGAAAAGAGGCCGGCCAGCTTTGACGGGTCAGTGGATATTTCCCCTTAATGCACGTTTTCTATGATTCCTTTTTAAAGTATATGCTTCTCCTTCAGCCATGCCTATTTTCCAATTTGCAGTAAGCTATAAGAGCTCAGCACTGTTGATGCTACATATTTTCATATTTGGCGGACTTGCAAGAATATCAAGGCTTTTTGGATAAGAATTTGGTGGATTCTACAAAATGTTTTGAAAAAGAAGATAAAGTTCCTCCCGCAATTTTTTTTTACTGGGAATTATCACGGACTGTACAGTAATTGAGACTAAATTGATTTTAAATCTAATAACAGCGGCAAGATTATTGATAGGACAGTATTGGAAGAAAAAAGAATTACCTACAATAGAAGAATGGATTTTGAAAGTTGCTAATCTGGCTGAGATGGCAAAAATCTCAGCCTTTTTGAAAGACAATACACAAGAAAGATACTAAAATGAATGGAAAAAATGGATTGACTATATCCAAAACAGATACCATATTAAGAGATATCAGGCTACCTTTGAATGATTAGGATGTATTATTTCTGTTTGCTATGGGGGAGGTTGGGATTTGATGAGAATTGCAGGAATATAATATATGTTTGTTTTATTTTTATACCATACCTTGTGTTTGTTCCGGGAAGTCGGGGGGGGAGAGGGGATTTTTGGAGAGGGGAGAGGGGGTACAAAATCCTACAAAATCCACTCAAAATTCCGTTTTTCTGGTTTTTGTCACCTTCAGCTACCAAACAGCCCAAACTGCCGAAAACTGAGATCCAGAAGGGATCCAAATTACCCAGTTCTGGGTTGAGAAAAACTGGGACGAGCTTGAAAGAAGATGGTGGAACTGAGGAGAAAAGCAAGAAAATTTATACTCATTGGCTTATGAAGTCCGAACCGGAGAGCAGGTTTCAGAAGGGAGTTGATGTGAAGGTGAGCAGGTTATTTTACCTTTTAATTCGTGAGTTGGTAGAGATGGAGTTTTGAAACGGCGAAAGGCAAAATCCTGGGTTTAGAAAATTTAGAACTACACCACCTTCAACATGGCCTGAGTTTAACTCATAGAATCATCTATTACAATGTCCTTCCTGTCGAAGACTACTTCAGCTTCAATCGCAACAATACACGTGCACACAATAGATTTAAGCTTAATGTGAACCGCTCCAATCTTGATTGCAGAAAATGTGATTTCAGTAACAGAGTGGTTAATGCTTGGAATGCGCTACCTGACTCTGTGGTCTCTTCCCAAAACCCCCAAAGCTTTAACCAAAAACTACCTACTATTGACCTCACCCCCATTCCTAAGAGGACTATAAGGGGCGTGCATAAGAGCACTAACGTGCCTACCGTTCCTGTCCTATTGTTTCCTTTCGTTATATCCAATTAATAAAGTTAATTAATGTGTACAGAGAGCATATGCACCAAGACAAATTCCTTGTGTGTCCAATCACACTTGGCCAATAAAAATTCTATTCTATTCTATTCTATTATTACATACTCATACTCATATATATGCTTATATATTGTATAATTATTTCATGCTTATGCTTATATATACTGTGTGACAAAATAAATGAAATAAATAAAACTACAGGTAGTCGTTGACTTGCAACCACAACTGAGCCCAAAATGTCTGTTGCTAAGCGAGAGTTTCACGGGAGTTTTGCCCCATTTTATGCCTTTTCTTGTCACAGTTGTTAAGTGACTCAGTGCAGTTGTTAAATTAGTAATGCAATTGTTAAGAGAATCTTAACTTCCTCGTTGACTTTGGTTGTCAGAAGTTTGCAAAGGGGGATCATGTAACTCCAGGACATTCTAACCGTCATAAGTATGAGTCAGTGACTAAGGGGTTGTATGTGTATGTGAGAAAAATGGTCATAAGTTCCTTTTTTGGGGGCCATTGTAACTTTGGACACTAAATGAATGGTCATAAGTCCAGGACTACCTGTATCTAACGTCTAGATAGGCTCTAGAAATGTAAAAAGTGAAAATCGGTTTACTGGAGATCAGTGGTTCTTAAATTAAGCAAAATAGTCCCTTAAAAGGGACATGGTGGCTCAGGGGCTAGGATGTTGAGCTTGTCAATCGAAAGGTCGGCAGTTCAGCGGTTCGAACCCAGTGCTGCCGTGTAACGGGGTGAGCTCCCGTTACTTGTCCCAGCTTCTGCCAACCTAGCAGTTCAAAAGCACGTAAAAAATGCAAGTAGAAAAATAGGGACCACCTTTGGTGGGAAGAGAACAGCGTTCCGTGCATCTTTGGCGTTGAGTCATGCCGGCCACATGACCACGGAGACGTCTTCGGACAGCGCTGGCTCTTCGGCTTTGAAACGGAGATGAGCACCGCCCCCTAGAGTCGGGAACGACTAGCACATATGTGCGTGGGGAACCTTTACCTTTATCTAGTCCCTTAAATCAGCAGAATGCATTATTATTTACAACTGATTTATGCTCCACGGACAGATTGTCGTCTGAGGCATTTCTAGATACCTCGCTTATTCATTTATAGTCTACTGTTTATTCTCCCTTGTTCTTCTTTTTAGAGTTTGATATATCATGTTCAATTTAAAATATTTAAATATTTTATGGAGGAAAAGAGCAGCGCTTTTGTGTAATGCGATGTTTGCCGTTTCATTCACCAGTTTGGCATTGAAGACTTGAAAGCTCAGCCTAACCAAACAGCTTGTTGGGACGGAGTCAGGAATTATCAGGTAAAACGGTTGTGGAATATTTATGTGACTATTTTTGTTCAACTTATAAACTGGGAAACCAATTGTTGTTAGTTGTGATGTCATGCCCGACCCATCGTGACCCCATGGACAACGTTCCTCCAGGCCTTCCTGTCCTCTACCATCCCCTGGAGTCCATTTAAGCTCATGCCGACTGCTTCAGTGACTCCATCCAGCCACCTCGTTCTCTGCCATCCCCTTCTTCTTTTGCCCTCAATCTTTCCCAGCATTAGGCTCTTCTCCAGTGAGTCCTTCCTTCCCTTCTCATTAGGTGACCAAAGTATTTCAGTTTCTTCTTCAGGATCTGGCCTTCTAAAGAGCAGTCAGGGTTGATCTCCTCTAGGACTGATCGGTTGGATCGTCTTGCAGTCCAAGGGACTCGCAGGAGTCTTCTCCAGCACCAGAGTTCAAAGGCCTCAATTCTTTGGCACTCAGCCTTTCTCATGGTCCAACTTTCACAGCCATACATTGCAACTCAGATACCAGACATAAGGTTTAATATCTTTGAGAAGCTCCTGTTCATTTTTTTTTCCTTTTCCGCTGGAGAAAATATGGTGAGAAGATAGGTAATCCTCAATTTACAGCCATTTTTTAAAATGACCATTAGAAGTTGTAACAGCAGTTGCAACATCCCCACCATGGTAAAAGGGACAAAATTTGGGTGCTTGGCCAAGTGTATTACACATGATTGCAATTTGTGACTCTCCCAGCCGGCTCCTGATAAGCAAAGCCATTGGGGAGAGCCAGATTCACTGAACAACAGTATGATTCACTTAGCGACCAGAGCAAAAAAGGTTATAAAATTGGGCATGGCTGACTTAACAACTCCCTTTCTTAGCAATAGATGTTCAACTCCCAACTGTGCTCATAAATCGAGGATTACCTATAAGTAAAATATCTTGAATGGGATAGATTTGAAATTAACCAGTTTTTACATCATTTGATTTGGGATCAAAATCCATTAAGGGAACAGTTAAAGTCTGCTTTTAATACTCCATGAATTTCTACTTTTTGCAGTTTACTTCTGAGTAAGCCACAATTGGTTAAGTTTGGGCCAAGGTAAAGCCAAACCAATGTACAATGATATGTCAACCCAGCTGTTTTAGCTGGAGGCTAAAACATACGATGAATGGTTGTAGGAACTGGGCATGGCTAGTTTAGGGAAGAGAAGGACCAGAGGACCAGCCCCTCAAATATTAGAAGACTGCCACAGAGAGGAGGAGGGGGTCAAGCTATTCTCCAAAGCACCTGAAGGCCAGACAAGGAATAATGGATGGAAACTGATCAAGGAGAGAGTCAACCTAGAAATAAGGAGGAATTTTCCTGCAGTGAGCGCAATCAACCCATGGAACAGAAGTTGCCTTCAGAAGTAGTGGGAGCTTCATCCCTGGAAGCTTTCAAGAAGAGACTGGACTGCCAATTGTCAGAAATAGTGTAGGGTCTTCTGATTCGATGAGGCGGGTTGGGCTAGATGACCTACAAGGTCTCTTCCAACTCTGTTAATCTGAATTTTGTTTTTTTACTTCTAAAACTGGAGCAATATAGATTGCCATGCTTATATAAAAGCGTGCTCGTTTCCTGCACACACAAAAGCCGGAAATTCACTCTTTCTCCTTTGGCAGGCACGGAATTTCCTGCGGGATATGAAAGTTGGAGAAGACGCATTTTTCTACCACAGTAATTGCAAGGAACCTGGGATTGCAGGTATCATCAAGGTGAGTGCAGTTTGAAACGAGCCCACAATTCTGGAAAAACACCCACAACATCAACAGGCTGAGTGTTGGCTTCGCGTGCGAAAGGCAAGATGGAATGTTGGTATTTATGATGAAGGGACGGAGTGGCTGAGTGGCTAAGACGCCGAGCTTGTTGATCGAAAGGTCAGCAGTTCAGCGGTTCGAATCCCTAGCGCCGCATAACGGGGTGAGCTCCCGTTACTTGACCCAGCTTCTGCCCACCTAGCAGTTCGAAAGCACATAAAAAATGCAGGTAGAAAAATAAGGACCACCTTTGGTGGAAAGGTAACAGCGTTCCGTGCGCCTTTGGCGTTGAGTCATGCCAGCCACATGACCACGGAGACATCTCCCCTAGAGTCAGGAACGACTAGCACATACGTGTGAGGGGAACCTTTACCTTTACCTATTTATGATGACTATGATTGTAATTTATCACTTATATCTTTTATGTACAATGAGAGCTTATGCACCAAAGACAAATTCCTTGTGTGTTCAATCACACTTGGCCAATAAAGAATTTTCTTTTCTTTCTCTATTCTTTCTCCATTCTAATTCTTAGTCTATTCTAAGTCTATTCTATTTCTATTATTACTATTTGTATTATTTAGGATGTTTTTTTGCTTTGTGGCTGTGTAACTGCAATCACTGACATCCCCTCTCCCCTCTTTCCTTCCCAGATTGTTAAAGAGGCTTACCCGGATCACACCCAATTTGAAAAAAGTAATCCGCATTACGATGCTTCCAGCACAAAAGAAGACCCCAAATGGTCCATGGTAAGGTGGATTTCATCCTGAGACTTGTGGTTTGCCAAGGTCCTTCTCTAATTCTGTCCCACCTCATCTTCACCAAACTGTGTCTGTGCCCAGTAATTTCCTGTTCCCAGTGAGATGAAAAATAGTATGGATTCTTTTACAGGTAGCCCTCGACTTATGGCATCAATGGAGTCCAATTGTTTTCTATTGTTAAGTGAGACATTTGTTAAGTGAGCTTTGCCCCGTTTTACGACCTCTCTGTTGTGGCCTGCTAGCGGAGCTGGCGTCCAACTCGGACGCTGAGGAGGTTGGGGAGGAATTTGGGCTAGTTGTGGAGCCTGGGGAAGGTTCTGATGGATGTTCAGCGTCGGATGCAGAGATAGGGCCAGGGCCGTCTGGCATTTCTCAGCCACCGGTGAGGCAGCTGCTGTTGTGGTCCGCCAGCAGCCTGCAGATCTGGCAGCGGAGTCGGACAGTGAGGAGGCTGGGGAGGACAATGGGCCAGTCCTGAAGTCAGGGGAAGGCCCAGACGAGGGCTCTGCATCGGAGGCAGAGATGGGACCAGGGCCATCAGGGAGCGATGTGCAGACTCCGGAGCCTCCAGAGGCGGACAGCAGAGAGGCAGAGGAACAGGAAGAGCCTGTTCCTACTGCATACATGCAAAGAGCTGCCAGAAGGCAAGAGCAGCTGAAGTAAAAAGGACGACTCAGGTGTAAGGCCAGAAGATGACTGGCCCCTCCCATAAGGCTTAAAAGAGCAGCAACAAGCCGTTGGGTTCTTTGTAGAAAAGCAACGTTGATTCCAGTGCTTCTTGTCAGCATCTCTTGAACTTCGTGGGGGTTTTGCCAAGAAAAGCCTTTGGCAGGTTGCCAAAGACATCAAATGTTAGTGATAAGGCCGAAGAATTTGTTTTGGACTAAGCCGAGAATGAATTAATTCTCAGCTCTTTTAATAAAATAAGTTTGTTCAGGACTGAATTGTGTTTGGTAATCACTCCTTGGGCCTCGGTCACAACAGTTGCCTTTGGAGTCAGATGAGTGAGGAGGAGGAACAGCTGGGGCCTGTTCCAGATGTATGTGTATGCGCAGAGCAGATAGGAGAGATGTCTAACGGAGGATAAGGAGTTGACTCGGGAAGCAAAGCACACATGGACATTGAACGGCCCCTCTCTGGTTTGGGAATAAATAGGAGGAAAGGCAAGTGGTTGTTCGTATTTCTGAAGATTTTGCTACTTGTGTTTCGCGAATCAAAGAATTGCTTGCCAGAACTGAGGTTTGTCTATTTCTCTGTTTGAACTGACATAATTTGCAGTCTCCCGGCTGGGACCTCACAGTGTCGTGTCCCACTCCTCCGCTGACGGCCGGGTCAGGGAAATCCGAATCAGGCTTGCCTCTGCAGCTCTGCCCAAAGTCCTAGCAAAGTCCTCAGAGCAGGCAGGAGACCAGTAAGTGACTTCAGCAAGATAAGTTCAACTTTGCCTGACTCAGAGACTGCCAGAAAGCAGATCCTTTACATAGGCCATGGGGTGTGGCTCCATGACTCAGCACTCATTAAGGCCTGCCTCTCCCTTCCTTCTGTTGCCTCCGCCTATCCAATCTTCTGATGCGAGGGTCACTCCAATCAGCTGTTGTTGGAAGTAAACTTTCCTCAGGCTCACATGCTGTGGAGGAGGGGGAGGGGTCTAGCTGCTCCGTTTGCCTGGGCAAGGAGCCAGGGCTGGGGCCGGGGGATGCTCCCTCCTCTGCAGCCTGCTTGGGCATAGAGCCAGGGCTGGGACCGGGAGGTGCCCCCTCCTCTGCAGCTTGTCTGGGCATGGAGCCAGGACTGGGGCCGGGAGGCATACATTCCTCCGTGTTCGGGAGCAGATAAGAAGGCCCCGGCTGCGGTGAGAGCGGACAAGACACAACACACAGCCTTGCATTTAGCATAATGAGCTTATAAGGACTATTGCTTCAATTAACACCTTACAGGACTCTGGTCTCGACTTTCTCTTGGCGAATGCAGTTAATTCCCAATGTGTAATTAAAGAGGGGGTTTTCTTGGGGGTGGGGGAGTCTGTTTCTAGCATCTAGGAAAGCCGGTCAGAACGGTCTCTTGCCACAGCTGTTAAGTGAATCATTGCAGCTGATAAATTAGTAACCCGGCTGTTAAGTGAATCCGGCTTTCCCGTTGACTTGGGCTTGTCAAGACGCTCGCAAAAGGGGATCACGTGACCTCGGGACACTGCAACTGTTAAGTACATGCCAGTTGCCAAGCAATTTTGATTACACGATCACGGGGCTGCTGCAGAGGTCACTACTGTGAAAAACAGTCCCGAGCCACATTTTTCAGCGCTGTTGTCACTTTGAACGGTTGCTAAATAAACTGTTGTAACTTGAGGGCTACCTGTATTTAATTAATTTGTACCCCCGTTTCAGCCAGCTTTTCAGAATTCTTTAGTGCCATCATGGTTTACATGGTGGTTTCTTGTCTTTGTGCACATTGATTGCGTGTTTAGTATCCGTGACTATCACTAAAGTGTTGTATCGAATGTTTTATGACGAATGCATTTTTACAGTATCTATGATTAATGATCTATCACTATTGTTGTATGTACACCGAGAGCTTATGCACCGGAGACCAATTCCTTGTGTGTCTAATCATTCTTAGCCAATAAAGAATTCTGTTTCTAAATGCTAATTCTAATTATTCTATTTCTTCTATTTCTAATTCTAATTATTCTAATTCTATTAGTTCTATTTCTAATTCTATTAATTCTAATTCTTCTATTTCTAATTCTATTAATTCTATTTCTAATTCTATTAACTCTAATTCTACTAATTCTAGTTTGGCAGGGAATGATTTTCTTACAGCCTTCCTAGTATAAATTGGCTGGAACCAGGGAAATTGATAGTTCATTATTTACAATTCTGGGAGTTGGAAGTCCACGCATCTTAAAAGTAGCCAATATTGGAAAACACTTCTTTACAAAATAGTCCTCCGAGTCTTTTTCCGGAGTTGAGGAATCAACATCTACTAAGGGAGTCACTTCTAGTGAAGCAACGGTGCCGGTTCCTGAATCCCACCGATGTCCTTCCTTTTTGCTTTTGTAGGTCGATGTCCAGTTTGTGCGAATGACCCACCGGTTCATCCCTCTAGCTGAGCTCAAAGCCCATCGTCAAGCCCATCAGAAGTCAGGAGGCCCTCTGAAAGAGATGGCTCTCTTCACAAGACCGAGGTTGTCCGTCCAACCCGTCACGGATGGTAAGGCCTTGAGAGAATCAAAGGCTGTGTTTGCACCTCCTGGTTAGCTCTGGCTTGTACATACAAATAGTCCTCGAGTTATGACCATTTGTTCAACGACTGTTCAAAGTTACGATGGCACTGAATCAGAAGTGAAATGCTACTGGTTTGCGCGAACCAGTAGCGGCGGCAGCGGGTGGTTTGGAGAACTGGTAGCGGGCAGCAGCGTGAGGCTCCGTCCACCCAACCAGATGTCGTTACTTCCTAGTTTTAACCAGGAAGTAACCTGTTTTTGACCCTCTGTGCATGAATCCTAAATCACACTTGACATGCGCAGAGCGCACACTTCCGAAATGGTATTTATTTATTTATTTATTTATTATTTATTTATTATTTAAACTTTTATACCGCCCTTCTCCCGAAGGACTCAGGGCGGTGTACAGCCTACATTAAAACAGTTAAATATACAAACTTAAAATAACAATTAAAAAACTTATTCAATAAAGGCCGAAATTAAAACCATCAAATTGACCATATTAAATACCCAATAAAATTATTAAAATTGAAAAAATTTAAAAATTTAAAATTCAGGCCAGTCCCGCTTGGATAAATAGATAGGTTTTCAATTCCCGGCGAAAGGTCCGAAGGTCGGGTAATTGGCGTAAACCGGGGGGGAAGTTCTTCCAACCAAGTTCTTCACTTCCAACCACTTGTAGAAGTCTCGTGATTGCCATTAGGGCTGCTTAATATCTATTAACCCATGTAGTTTGACTGTGGTATTATTATTTTTCTTTCTTATTGTATGTTTTTTTACTCAGCGGTGCGGTGGCCTAGAGATAGAGCTCTTGTCTCACAATCAGGGGGCTTGTGAGTTCGATCCTAGGTAGAGGCAGATATTTCTCTCTCCCCGCACGACGAGAATATATCTGCTGAACTGAACTCCGCATTGGCGACAGGAAGGGCATCCGGCCAGTAAACAACTCAGCTCCATTTAGTTGCCCACACTCCACCCCACCAGGGATTATGGAATTGTTAAAAGATGATGATTGTATGTTTTTATTGGCATTTATTGGCAGTAGCCTGGAC
This sequence comes from Ahaetulla prasina, assembly GCF_028640845.1. Taxonomy (NCBI): domain Eukaryota; kingdom Metazoa; phylum Chordata; class Lepidosauria; order Squamata; family Colubridae; genus Ahaetulla; species Ahaetulla prasina. The sequence continues at coordinate 15,385,130 of NC_080547.1, forward strand.
TATTGTAACACTCTCTACATGGGGCTCCCCTTGAAGAGCACCCGGAGGCTCCAACTGGTTCAGAATGCGGCCACGCGGGTAATAGTGGGAGCAACCCGAGGCTCCCATGTAACACCTGTCCTGCGCGAGCTGCACTGGCTTCCGGTGGTCTTCCGGGTGCAATTCAAGGTGTTGGTTATCACCTTTAAAGCGCTCCATGGCATAGGACCGGGTTATTTACGAGACCGCCTACTGCTACCAATAGCCTCCCATCGACCCATGCGCTCCCATAGGGAGGGTCTCCTCAGGGTGCCATCGGTCAAACAATGTAGACTGGCGACCCCCAGGGGGAGAGCCTTCTCTGTGGGGGCCCCTGCCCTCTGGAATGAGTTGCTTCCGAGGATACGTCAACTTCCTGATCTCCGGACTGTTTGCCGCGAGCTAAAGACCTTTCTATTTCATCCTGCAGGGCTGGCTTAATGAAGTTTTGTATCGGGATTTTATTATAGTCTTAAATTCCTTCAGCCTCTAATTTAATTAGTTTTTAAATGTTTCTTAACTTTTCTGATTTGTGCTTTTTACCCTGGCTGTAAACCGCCCTGAGTCCTTCAGGAGAAGGGCGGTATATAAATTAAATAAATAAATAATAATAATTATTATTATGCTGTTGCTTTGCATGTACTGTACACCAGTGACCCCTCCCCAACCTTTGGTGCACCAGGGATCGGTTCCGTGTAGTTTTTTTTCCGCGGACTAGAGGGGACGTGGTTTCACATGCTGCCTGCATCCCACGGGTTTCGCTTTTTTGTGTGGCCGTTTCTGACATGTCATGGCCCAGTGCCTGTCCATGGACCAGGGGTTTGGGAACCCCTACTGAAAACTGAATCCTTCAGTTTTTTTTAATTATTATTATTTGCATTTATATCCCGCCCTTCTCCAAAGACTCAGGGCGGCTTACACTATGTCAAGCAATAGTCTTCATCCATTTGTATATTATATACAAAGTCAACTTATTGCCCCCCCCCCAACAATTTGGGTCCTCATTTTACCTACCTTATAAAGGATGGAAGGCTGAGTCACCCTTGGGCCTGGTGGGACTTGAACCTGCAGTAATTGCAAGCAGCTGCTGTTAATAAGACTGCATTAGTCTGTTGAGCCACCAGAGGTTTTGGAGATAAATCCCTTGTGTGTCTAATCACATTTGGCCGAATAACGTATTCAATTCATGTTTGACTTTCCCTGCCCACTTTGCACAAGCGAAGTCCAACAGGGAAGGTCACAGCCAGATTCGCTTAAGAACATGATTCATTTAAGTGACCACAGCAAAAAAAAATAAATCATAAAATGGGCCAGGATTCACTTAACAATATCTCTTGCTAAGCAATAGGTGTTGAAGTCCCAGCTGTGCGCAGTCTGGATCTCAATGGTCATCGAAAACCGAGGACTATCTGTTATGTTAAGCCGGGTTAAGAAAAGGTAAATAGAGCAGGGTACCTTGACTGACTTGACTTTTCTCTTTTCTTCTCAAGAGGAATTTGAGTTCATTTTGAGCCTTGAAAAAGGGACAAGAAAGACTCCCGAGAACTGACTTGAAAACCACTTCCTTTCAAAACCACACGAAGAGCAAAGCGCACAAGGGTTTACTGTTCAGTTTGTTTTAGTTCCTTTTTGATTGCAGTGCAACGTTTTCTAAATAAATGTGGAGTTTTTTGTGATTGTTTTTTTAAAAAAATTCAAGGGAGGGAAAACAATGTTCTTCAAGCCTCGAATTAGCTTGCACTTAAAGAGACCGATTTAATAATTAGCTCGTTCGTATTTGCTAAAATCAAAAGTCCGTAATTATCTGTCTTCTACCACAAGTTTTCCAATGAAACTCCATGAGGTTATGTGCAAAAAATTCCCAAATATGCATTAAAATAGAAAGTGCCAATGTTGCACAACACCTCTGTACAGATACACACAACTGTGCAAAAATACAAACCAATTCTAAGGCGGAATAAACACCATTACAAAATGATGTAGAAACAGAAACACAAGTCTGGAAAACCAGCGAATCAAACAAGGATAGATTTGTGGCTCTTGTGTGATTCTATTTGCACATTGTCTTTAAATTGCAAAAGCTGTCTATTGCTTTAACAAGGCCAGACAGCTGTCAATTGTCATGGTAAGCGCTGAGGAATCGTCTGAGCTTAAGCAGAGTGCCTCTCTTCCTTCCAATAAAAGTCTGCACTCAAGGGGCCAATTTGGTCTAGTCGTTAAGGCACTAGGCTAGAAACCGGAAGACGGTGAGTTCTAGTCCTGCCTTAGCCATGAAAGCCGGCTGGGTGACTTTTGAGCCAATCACTAGGAGATGGTGAGTTATAGGTGAGGAAAATAGGAGGAGGGAAGTGTGGTGGATCTCTTCACTGCCTTGAGTTATTTTTAAAAAATAATAAAGGCACGATAACAAACAAATAAATTGCTTCGAGACAGAGATGTCTTGAATTTCTCTCCACAGGCACGTTTGAAAGACCACTTTAGTTAGCACAATTGGGGGAAAAAAAATCACACCAGCTCCTAACTTTTCAAAGATGCGAGAACTGCCCCCCCCTTACTTTTTAATTGGAGTCAAAAGCAAACTTCCCATCCTTTTTAAAAATGCAAACATTTAAAAGACAGTGGGTTAAGAAACATGTAAACAAGGTACAAGCTTAAAATTTTGCGCGGCTTCCCTATAGAATCCCCTTCTGGGATTCCTCCCCAAATATATATATATATATATATATATATATATATATTTCCATCATCGTTATGGAATCCCATCATTTCTTATCTACAGTTTTTTTTTTAATTTCCCTACTGTCCCAACCTGGAGACTTTGAGCAAAGCTGGCTGGGGCATTGTGGGAGTTGAAGTCCACCAGGCTTAAAGTTACCAAGGTTGGAGACCCCTGACTTAGTAGAAACGGAGACTGAAAATAACCAGAAGTGGAGGGATAGAACAGTGTTCTGCCTGCTAAACGTGCTGCATTTTCAGATTTCCACCTGTTTTCCCGCTACTAGGAGTTGTGGCCCAACACATCTGCAGGATACAACCTTGGGAGTTCTCCAATTCCACCCTGGCTGTATCGTTACATCACCCAACAGGATATTTTTCGTAATTAGAAAACTCATCAATTCCAATTTGGTTTCGTGGGCTTGTCTGGAAGGGTGGATTGGAAAGACGCTTCATAACTATTGCTTGACATAGTGTAAGCCGCCTTAAGTCTTCGGAGAAGGGCGGGATATAAATGCAAATAAAAAAAAATAACGTCCCTAACGATTCCTGGATCTTATCCGTGGAAATATAGCACACCTTGAAGCAAACATGATTAGACGCAACAAGGAAGATGCTAAAAACCTGGATTTCTCGCTCTGTCCTGGTTTCTTTCTTTCTTTCACCTTTGACTTTTTCTGCAAAATAACTGAATGTGTCTACACCTCCATTTCTCCAATCTGGTAGCTGAATTTCACAATCAAAAGCTTCCCAGCTTTCTCTCCTACGGCTGGAGAAATCAAGGAAGAGCAGGTTTAATTCTTTCAGCAGCTTCAAAATAATATTTATCTCAGAGCCAGACCGTCACAGAGAATACAAGTACACGGCACGAACGGGTCTTGCAAAAGTCCAGTATAGATTTATCGCGCCCTCCTTCAAGGTTGTCCTCTGCCGTTTTGGAAAACTTTTTTTTAAAATTACATTTACAATTACATTGCAGTCCTAATAAATGAGCTGATGAGAGCAAACTGAATTATTTAACTTAAGGTGTCCGCATCCTTTTGGACAACCGACGGTTTTCTTTCTTTTTGAACCCACAAAGAACACATTGACAAGCCTCCAAGTAGCAAAGTTCTCTGAGAAAATGATGGGGTAATTTTGTCATCATCATAGCTCGGCAACGATGCTGCAACTGAAAAGGAACTCAGAAAGAACAGGAAAAGTTTCAAGCTGTCCATGAACAGTGGTGGTACCTCTCACAAAACCTTCCTCCTTCATGACGAAATATTAGAAGGTTGAGTATCCTCAGAGGCGGCTTGGGTACGGGTAACCCTCGACTTACAATAATCCGTTTAGTGACCGTTCAAAGTTAACAATGAAAAAAGTAACGTACGACCGTTTTTCACCATTGTAGTAGCATCCTCAATGGTCACACATGACCAAAATCCAGACACTTTGGCAACTGACTCATACTTATGACAATTGTAGTGTGGATCACCTTTTGGGAACTTCTGACCAGCTAAGTCAATGCAGTTAACAACCCTCTTACTAACAATGGCAGTGGTTCATTTAACAACGGTGGCAAGGAAGGTCGTGAAACCGGGGCAAAACTCACTGAACTGTCTCGCTTAGCCACAGAAATGTTGGGCTCCACTGTGGTCGTAAGTGGAGGCCAGAACAAAGACTGGTGGGACCAGAATAAAAATATATACATTTTTTTTTAAATAGAATAAAATTTAAGTTATATACAGTTGGCAAGTTCCTTCCTCAAATAATTGATCTTCTTCCCATCTCAATCGAGTGACAACTTTGGAAAGCAATTCTGGACTCCCAAATTTTCAAGAAGTCCATATGACCGTTTGGCTTTTAATGCGCACTACTGCACTGAACCATGGTTTTAAGTTTATTTTAATTAAGGTCCATCCGCTTTAACCATGCTTAGTTATCATCTATTAGCCACAGTCAATGTAATTAGGCTGTAACGGTTCAATCCACACCTAATGCTAATCCATAGCTAAGATTTACAAGGCACCAGGGCCAGTTTCGCACAATCATATTGTGGATTGGCTTGATGTCGGCTCATTGTGAAAGATGAACTCAGACACTTGTGATTTCAACATGGTTTAGCCCCTTTTCTCTTGGTCAACAAGCCACTTTTAAACCAAACTGGCTTTCTAACAATAATGCCTACTGAATGAAGTTCAACCTTTTGGACAATATGTTCTCTTTTTCTTGAATGTAAAAATAAGCAGCTTCAATCATTCTGAAAATGTTCCAAGTTCAAAACAGTGTCCTATACCCAGTTGCAGGAAGCTTTTGAGGAATTTTCCCACATTGGTTTGCAGGCAAACAATTTCTCATGTTTCTGCCCAACGGAGTCACTTTTCTGGCCAACAGGAAAGAGCCCCACTTAAGATACCCCTGGGAATTTTCCACGGTGAAATTGCTACTCCTGAAATCTGAACAGGGTGCGACTCACAAACTTTTAGATGCCGACATCCATGAGGACTAGAAATCTTGCCTTTATTGCAAAACAAAAAAGTGAGACTCATTGGCATCTTTCCATATTTTCGCAGACACTTCTGTGAAGGGTGATCAGGAATAAGATCGGTCCAGAATTCTTAAAACCATTCGCTGTTTACCTTACAGTTATTTATTCGATTTATATTCAGATCGTATACTACAAGTAGTTTATAAATAGTATAGCGAGTAATGTCCGTTTTCTAGAGGAGGAAGTTCACAATTCTAATTCTCATCCCGTATGGCAGAATCAGGCAACTAATTTAGACACCATTGTTTTAAAAACAAAAGGCAACTGAGATGCCAAGTCAGTTTATCAGCAGCCTTTATATATATATATTTCATTTGTTTTCTTTCCCCAAATTGGTGGGGAAAACTGCACTTTTGCAGTTGAACTCTGGTGATGCAAACATCAGGAACGGAAGCCTTACGAAGTCCCCCCCCCCCGGACAATTCACCCTAATTTAACAGCACGCATAATGTAAAATAAAAATAAAATACGAGGGGAATCCTAAAAGTGCTGAAGTCCAAAAAATGGACCAAGACAGTACTGACCATGCTGCTAAATGAGTGAACATGGATTGATTTCACACACTCTTGAGAACGGTTGCAAACAATAACCCATGGTCTCAATCCACCTGCAGGCCAAAAAGTGCTTCCTTATCTATCACACAATGCAGCCAGGAAATAAGAATCGGGTAAGACTGGCCACAAATTGTCCTTAATTTGTCTGAAATGGCATAGGGTTTCCTGCTTGAGCAGTGGGTTGGCCTAGAAGACCTCCAAAGTTCCTTTCCAAGTCTTGTTCTTCTCTTCTGTTATTATTAATTCCTTTTGAAGGGAAGTGGGGAGAAAAAAAAACCCCAAGAAAATTCAGCTTGCACTATATTAAGACGCACTCAGCTCATTCCGTAACCTGACTAGGGTGGCTCAGTGGCTAAGACACTGAGTTTGCCGATCAGAAAGGCCGGCAGTTTGGCGGTTCGAATCCCTGGTATAGGTCTTCTGCGTGAGTAAGGGGTTGGATTTGATGACCTCTAAGGTCCCTTCCAACTCTAGTTATCTTCAGCTGAAGTTGAAAATGTTGCTTTCCCTGCATGGAAAGGTGGAAGATCTCTTCTGCAGGCCACTGAAAGTCCATCTTTCCAGCTTGAATGAAGCTCGGAAAGCAAAGTAAAAGTAGGAAGCAGGAGGAGAGCGGTCACCAACATGGCAACATGGCTAAGTTAGGCGGCTGGTGGTTCATCGTTCACAGAAGACATTTGTGTCCGTGATCTGCTCTTTTTGGCTAAAAGATTTTCTGCACAAGAACAGCTGTACGGTCCCAACAGAGACACACGCCGGCCCAGCAGGAAACAAATCCGGAACGGTTCCTTCCGTTTTTCTCACCGCACACTTTACGAATCCCAAGAGTGAGAAGCAACAGAATTCTTGGGAATCCGGAGAAAGGAAGTAAATTTGACTGGGCTAAAAAAAAAAAATAAAGGGGGTTGGGGGAAGGGTGGGCCTTTTGTGACTTGTGGGCTTCCAACTCCCAGAATCCCACGCTGGCTCAGGAATTCTGGGAGTTGAAGTCCGCAAGTCACAAAGGAGTCATCGTTTCCCCCCAGCTTTGGCTTAAAAGGGTAACTTTTGACAAGACGCCAGGACAGCGTGTTTTTAAGTCATCACCATTTAAGCAAAAACTGTTTGGGGCTCCTGCTTTGCTCCTTCTCTCTCTCTCCGCAAAAATCAGCCTGGAAGAAGCTGCTAGGAAGAACGATCTTCATGCTCACAAACCTTAAAACATTAAGACAGACGCTTGCCGAGCGCGTGTCAGAACCAACGACCAGAATAACTGGCTCCAAGGAGGTTTCCCGCCGTCTCCCTGAATGATACAGGCGTTTCCATCTCTTTCTTGCCAGATGTTGTAGTTTGTCCATCACGATGCTCAATCCTCAAGTTATCTTTCCCGTTTAGAACAGAGACTCATGCAGAAACATACAGCCAATCCTCTCTAAAAGGTTCAAGTCCTTCTTTTCAAGGGATTAAAAACTTCTAGCGATGAAAACCCCTAGGAGCAAAGTGTGTCGACCCTTCTTCCAGAAATCAAAATACGAAGAAATTTCTCGGCATCCGGTACAAGCCGCCATGACGTCGCGCGCACAACGTGATGTGCCCAATGGTGCCCAGGCCAAGAATTAAGGAAGCGGCTTCATTTGCGTGATAAACGTTAAGAACGGTTGCCGCTTTGTACACACAGAAACACACCCTGGGATTGCCTGCGCATCTCAGCCATCCAAAGTCTGGGGGAACGTTTTGACCCAGGGTATATTCACAGTGGATTGTTAAACATGAGGTCGAACCTCTCAGGCAGCAGCCATGTTCGAACAGAGAGGAAAAATGGGGCTCACTTGGAAACAAAATATTTTTTCCACAGTCCTCTTCCAACACCCAAAACTCCCATCCGTCCTGGCCCCTTTAGCTTATCCAACCAATACTGAACGTAGAGAGAAACAGCTGGATTCCCGTTTTTTTGTGCGCCGACCCCTTTCCCCGGTCCTGTTAAAACTGCTAGTCCTCAAGATAAAAGACGAAACACACACATACACACAGACAGACAACCTGACAGATAATTTTGCGTTTGCAAGTTTCTGGCGGAAGAACCCTTCTCGAGGCTCCTTCCCCCCCCGTTTCCACGGTTCCTCCGAGGGGCCCCTCACTGCCGCCCGTTGTTCTCTGAAGCCTGGCTGGGGGTCCTGCTCTCCGTCTGGGACGAGGTGCCTTCGAAGCGCTGGGCAGCGATGGCCGCCTGGTGGGACATGCTTTTCCTCACGATGTCCCCTTTGCGCCACAACACCACCTCCTGCACCCCAAAGGAGAAGAAGAGAAGGACAACTTCAAACGTGCTGCCCCAAGCTAATCAAGACGAGGAAACTTAGGGGGTCCCACCAGATGCTCAGGACTACATCTCCCATCGTTCTGGACCCCGGAGGTTCTGAAAAAGTCTGGGCAGGGGCAGCCATGTGCACCAGAGGCCTTACTGTGCATTAAACAGGGATACGCTAGAGCAGGGGTCTCCAACCTTGGCCGCTTTAAGCCTTGAGGACTTCAACTCCCAGAATTCCCCAGCCAGCTTTGGGAAATCTGGGAGGTTTTTATTTATTTATTTATTTATTTATTTATTTGCATTTATATCCCACCCTTCTCCAAAGACTCAAGGCGGCTTACCCTATGTCAAGCAATAGTCTTCATCCATTTGTATATTATATACAAAGTCAACTTATTGCCCTCAACAATCTGGGTCCTCATTTTACCTACCTTATAAAGGATGGAAGGCTGAGTCAACCTCGGGCCTGGTGGGACTTGAACCTGCAGTAATTGCAAGCAGCTGCTGTTAATAACAGACTGCATTAGTCTGTTGAGCTACCAGAGGCCCTCCTGTTGAAGAGTTGAAGTCCTCCAGGCTTAAAGTGGCCAAGGTTGGAGACCCCTGAGCTACAGAGTAAATGCATGGATACCAGCAGGAAACCAACTCCCTAAGAAGGCTTAAAGCCATTCTTAAGATTGAGTATAAGAGGAGAAAGAAGGATGCGATGGCGCGGTGGCTAAGTCGCTGAGCTTGTCGATCGAAAGGCCGGCAGTTCAGCAGTTCGAATCCCTAGTGCTGCCGCGTAACGGGGTGAGCTCCTGTTACTTGTCCCGGCTTCTGCCAACCTAGCAGTTCGAAAGCATGTAAGAAATGCAAGTAGAAAAATAGGGACCACCTTTGGTGGGAAGGGGACAGCGTTCCGTGCGCCTTTGGCGTTGAGTCATGCCGGCCACATGACCACGGAAACGTCTTCGGACAGCGCTGGCTCTTCGGCTTTGAAACGGAGATGAGCACCGCCCCCTAGAGTCGGGAACGACTAGCACATATGTGCAAGGGGAGCCTTTACCTTTATAAGAAGAGAATCTGGCCAGTCTGATTGTACTGGACTATAAAGGTTAACAACCAGTCACTTATCAACTGTTCAAAGATATGACAGACCCTCCACGCCAAAGGTACTTATGACCCAGATCCAGAGTTATGATGATGGCACGCATCCTCCCCCAGACATGTGACCTGGATAACTGGCTCACATTTATGGCCGGTTGCTGTGTTCTGTGGTCACGCGATTTATGATTTTTGCCAGAAAACAAGATTTTTGGCCCAGTTTAGGGCAATAAACGCCCGTAGGATTGCATTGACCTGTTTAACGACTTGTTTTGTGCTGGCTTTTGCTCAGCCGGCACAAAATCATGTGAATCGTGATGCTTGATTTACAATCATGGTAACGCGGGATGGGGACTCTAGGTTCCATTATGACTGGCTGGCTGGGGAATTCTGGGAGTTGAAGTCAGGTTGCTCAGGTGGAGAAACACTGCTCTTAGGGCCATGGCGGGGGGGGGGGCGGTTTGGGGAACTCCCTGCCTCAGGATTTGACTCCTATCCCAAATCCCCTCCAGATAATTCGGTTTCCTCACCTGCTGTTTAAAATAACGCCGCTCCTCCTCATCAATTAGCACCAGATTGAGGTAATAGCGCACCGAGAATTTCTTGTTGATGTCCCTCATGGTGGGAGTCAGTTCATAGCCAGCTAGGAAGAGCCGAATCGGGATGGACTCTCCTGCAAAGGAAGGGAGTGGCAGTTAGCCGATCGAGTATTGTTATTGGGCCTTTGTCCTTCTTTTATATATTTCAGGGGTCCTTGGTGCTCTCTGGGTTTTGTTGTTTTCTTGCAGACGTTTCGTTACCAAACTAGGTAACAACACCAGTGGTAGGAGAGAGTGGGAATTTGCTCTCTGTTTATAAACCCCCACTCGCTCCTAGCACTGATGATGTTAGCTAGTTTGGTAATGAAATGTCTGCAAGAAAACAACAGAACCCGGAGAGCAGCAAGAATTTTACAATCCTGAGCTACAAATATTCTCCTTTATATATTTACACACACACACACACACACACACACACACACACACACACACATATATGTCTTTGGTTGTTCGAGAGAGAGAGAGAGAGAGAGAGAGAGAGAGAGAGAGAGAGAGAGAGGGAGAGAGAACCCTGGTTTATAATTGAATAAAAATGTACACACACACACAAACCAGTTATTTTTATTATTTAGTTTTAGTATTTATTAGTGTTTTATTTATTGGTTTCATTATAATTAATTTATTCGATGTTGCTATTTTATTTTTATTGGCTTCATTTTTATTTTGATTATTTTTTTTTACATGCAACTTTGTTGAGGAATTTTGGTTGTAATAGTAAAATATCAAAATGTGGGTTTTTTTCCCAAATATGTATTTGTTTTATTTATGCACCACTGTGCTTTTATTCTTGTATTTTAGATTTTACCTATGTAGATGATATTGTATAATAACATACAATATTTTTTAAAATTTATACGCCGAGGTGGTGCACGTACCTAGTATCCCTACCTCCTATAATTCTGGAGTATGCCACAAACAAGACATTAGAATGGTGTTGTGGCCTGCCAGTGGCCAGTAGAGCTGGCAGCAGATTCAGACAGTGAGGAGGTTGGAGAGGAACATGGGCTAGTTCTGGAGTCAGGGGAAGGCTCTGATGAGGGCTCTGCTTCGGAGGCAGAGATGGAGCCAGGGCCATCTGACAATTGTCTGCTGCCTTCGGAGTCAGACATCAGCGAGGCAGAAGAACAGCTGGAGCCTGTTCCCAGAGTGCATATGCATAGAGTTGCCAGACGAACAGAACTGCTAAAGAACAAGGGTCGACTCAGGAGTAAGGCCACAGGTGGACGATGAACGGCCCCTCCCAGAGGGAATAAAAGAGGAGCAAAGGGGAGTGGAGTGGAGTTCGCAGGAGACAATTTGTTTGCTTAATTGGTTCATGACTCTCAGTGACTCCTTGCCAAGGTTTGAAGATATCGGCCAGGCAGCTCTCCAAGCCAGATAAGGTCTGTGACTGTAAATTCTCCCTTGACACACCTTGCTGGATGGGAATGAGAAGAATTCACAGTAACTTAATAAAAAAGGGTTTTTTGTTGGGATTAAGAAGTCTGATTGGTGGTTTGGGGAAGCCTAGGTCAGAACAGATGGACAGAAGTGAGGAAAAGGGGGATGGCTTTCTCTGTCCACAAAACTGGCTGCAAAGCCCTTGAAAGCCCCCTCCCATCTCCCGCCATAGAAATGGTTCTTCCACCTCACCTCTCACAGGGGCTCCGTCCATGATCTCGTATTTGGCAATGGTGTCATTTTCATGGTAGACGTTGGGCCCCGTGCCCGTGGTTTCCCTCTTGATGATGTCGATCTCCATGTGTTTGATCTTGATCCGGACGAGAAGGAAGTAGATTTTCCCTACGATCACGTCTTTTAAGTGGTACCTGGAAGAGATGGTATAGAATAGATCAACAGGGAATGAGGCTGCTGGATCAGAACAACCTGTTCTCTTCACAGACCTTATTTTAATCTACAGCACTAGCATTTAGATTTATATACCACTTCACACTGCTTTACAGCCCTCTCTTAAGTGTTTTACAGAGTCAGCCTATGGCCCCCAACAATCTGGGTCCTCATTTTACCCACCTCGGAAGGCTGGAAGGCTGAGTCAACTTTGAGCCTGGTGAGATTTGAACTGCCAAATTGCAGGCAGCCAGCAGAAATAGCTTGCAGTACTGCACTCTAACCACTGCGCCACCAAGGCTCATCTATAGCTACGGAGATGCTTCGTCCTTCCCTGCAGGAACTCAAGGTTGGAAGTTCTCTTCCAACATATCTCCGTCACAACAGCTATAAAAAGGGACACTAAACCAGGGTAGATAAAAATCGATGATTGAAAAAAATAATAATAAAAAATATTTAAATCAGATTTTTTTTTATCTTTATCCAATTTATTTTAATAAAATGCTTTTGGAGTAAAAATCTATCTAAAGGTAGTTTTCTGTTTAAAGATACATTCATAATTTAGTTTATTCAGCATGAAATGGAGCTTAGTTATATAGCATGAGACTGTATATTCCGCAATATTTACATTTTTGGTAAACTGATTCAATGAATCCAAGCTCTGCAAGCCGAGATAACAAATGGTTATCCAACATCTTCTTAAAAACTTCCAATGTTGGAGCATTCACAACTTCTGCAGGAAAGTCGTTCCACTGATTAATTGTTCTATCAGGAAATTTCTCCTTAGTTCTAAGTTGCTTTTCTCCTTGACTAGTTTCCACCCATCGCTTGTTGTCCTGCCTTCATGTGCTTTGGAGAATAGCTTGACTCCCTCTTCTTTGTGGCAGCCCCTGAGATATTGGAAGACTGCTATCATGTCACCCCTGGTCCTTCTTTTCATTAAACTAAGCATACCCAATTCCTGCGACCATTCTTCACGTGTTCCTTGGCTGCATCACCCGCCATAACTCACATATCACCAGCCACAAGACTCTTAAGAAGTGCACCACAAGCCAACTTACTTGGATTTATTGTACTCAAACTCAATGTGTAGGCAATCTTCAATCCCCACCTCCATCTTAATGGAGGAGTTGAGCTCCGGATACGTGCTAAGGGTGTGTACCACAATGTCCATCTCTTTCACCACGTCATTCAATCTGCGGCTCACAGTGGCTCGGAGGAAGTACCTGCAACAGGGGAAAAGGTGGATTAAGATGCTTCTGAACAGGTGTCAACTTACAAAGCATTCCTGGCCTGCTCTCGGGTTGCCATAGGCCCAGGGGAATGGGAAACTGGCGAAACTGCACAGCAGCCAAAAACGGATGCACATTCCATGCTTATCCCTCAAGGCTGTATCCCAGGGATACCTACAGCAGTCGAAGGGGAGCTGCTCTTTTGGCGAATGTGATTGATGACACACCCTGGGGGGGGGGAAATAGGGTCATAATTGGAGCATAATTTTGCGCAGGACTGGCATAGAATTTTAGATATTTTATTCGGTTTCTAATTTTTTAGTGGGTTTTACGGTTTTAAATATATTTTAATCTGGGCCAAATTTAATAAGTTTTTTAAATATTATTTTATCTTGTATTTATTTACTGTTGTTCTGTTTTATCTGGCTGTAAACCGCCCTGAGTCCTTTGGGAGAAGGGCGGTATAAAAATCTAATTAAATAAATAAATAAATAAATAATTGACGTAGGGTCAGAGCTCCTTCACTTGAGAACGTTCAGACATGAAGCTCCTAATAAATAACTGGATTTCTTTTGAAGCTTGATGATTCATGATTTAATTAAGGCAGAGGTCTTCAAACTTGGCAGCTTTAAGACTTGTGGACTTCAACTCCCAGAATTCTCCAGCCAGAAGTTGAAGTCCACAAATCTTAAAGCTGCCAAGTTTGAGGACCCCTGAATTAAGGGCATCTGTTGGAACCCTGATGCCAGGTTTATCTTCTGGGGGGAAAAAAAAGACTTGGCTAGAGAAACCCACATGTGGGAATGGAACTCACCTGAGCTTCACGTTCTGTCCAGTGTAGGATTCGTATGGTTTCTCCACATGGGTGAATTCAAAGTCAAAAGTTTGTGACTGGGTGAATTCACCAGGACGGGCCAAATCTTTTACCAGAGACACAAATTCATGATGGTTCCCTCGGTCGTAGTATAATTCTAGAGAGGGATATACTCTCAATTAAAAAGTACACTTCCATGTTAAACAAAATTAAAATAGCATCATCAGTAGCACTTAAGACTTATATACCACTTCATAGTGATTTCCAGCCCTCTCTAAGCAGTTTAGAGCCAGCCTATTGCCCCCAACAATCTGGGTCTTCATTTTACCCACCTCGGAAGGATGGAAGGCTGAGTCAACCTTGAGCCAGTGAGACTCGAACTCCTGGCAGTGGGCAGAGTTATGCCCGCAATATTGCATTCTAACCAACTGCGCCACCACGGCTCTGATGCTTCCCTGATGTATCAATGCGACATCTCACCCCTTTGAGAAACGTGGGGAAGGGTGGGGGGGGGGAAACCCAGAATATTTTGGAGAAAACTTTCTACTAAGTTATTCTGCTGTGCTGATGTTTCCCCCACCCCCAGGTTTAGTTTTGGCCAAGATGACACAACAGTTACTAGTGCAAGGAAGGAACAGCTACAAACTAGGTCACGGAAATGGATTCAGTTCTGGGCTATTATGTAGAAATGGCCTGAGCCACACACACATAAAAAAGGCATTTTGAGTTAAGACATCGCCAACGGTTTTCTCTGGGAATCGGAATGCTGCGTGAATAAGTGAATGAAAGTCAAATGCAACTGAGCGGTCGTTATCTTAAATTACGCAACATTTTAATAAAGCAAGCTTCACGTAAAAGGTTGCTCACCCATTTCCACTAAGCCTGGCGCAGTTCATTGATCTCAGCAGCTCAGAATGGTTGGTTACGGTTTTTTTAAAAAATTACTACAGTTCCATCTATCTTGATCAACCAGAATTAGCAGCCACTTTTGAAGTTCGTATCAGAATTCTCTCCTATCACCTCTCTTTTTTAACTGGGGCCGAGAGGATTTGAATCCTGAACTTTGAAAACACATGCGCTGTTCTTCAGCTATGACTTCCCCCAGGGGTGAGCTGCTGGGGGTTCGGGAGAACTTCTAGCTAAGATTCTGTGCTGTTCAGAGAACCCCCAAATCTCACTCCTGGCTGGCCTCGCCCCGCCCTTCCTAAGAGTCCCCCACGCAGCCCGTTTTGGATGCAGGGAAGTGCAGGGTATGCGTGGAGGCTCGGGGAGGCAAGAAATGGGCCTACTGGAAATTTGGGAAAGCCGGAAGTTCCAGCCTCCAGAGCCTGGGGGAGGCTGTTTTCGCCCACCCGGAGGCTCAAAGAAAGCCTCCGGAGCCCGGGGAGGGCAAAAATCCCCCCTGCTGTGATGCAGGAGGCCGACTAGCCACACCCATCATAGCCACGCCCACCCAGCAACAAGGCAGAGAACTGGTAACTGGTAGGCTAAGCCTACCCGACTCCTCTCCCACTCAAAAAACCCGCCATATATCCATCATCTAAGCCAGGGGTCTCCAAACTTGGCAACTTTAAGCCTTGTGGACTTCAGCTCCCAGAATTCCTCAGCCAGTGGCTAGGGAATTCTGGGAGTTGAAATCCACAAGGCTTAAAGTTGCCAAGTTTAGAGACCCCTTGTTCTAAAGCCAACGACTAGATTTACTGTTGCCCAGTTAAAACGCTGTGATATTCTATCAGGGAAGAGTGAAATAGAATCAAATCCGGCGCAGTCAACTTCCCCCTGATTGAAAACAAGAACAACGACGAAGAAAATTTACTGGGAAAAAAGTTCAGCAAATTTGCACTCGGAGACATTCAAAATTGCCACTTGGCATTGTTGAGATAATTCATAGATCCTCGGGGTAAGCTCTCAGATCCGAGATAAAAAATAAAAACTGTGTGGCACACACCGGTGAGCTTCGAAAATGGATACAGGATGTTATCACTCCATGAATATAAAATAAAAAGTGCCACCCCAAAGTGTTATTTATTTATTGGTCACATTTTTGAACCGTCCCGTCTCCTTTAGAGATGAGTTTAGAAAGTTTGTGTTCTTATGAAATTTTAACGATATAACTCAACGAAGTCTAAAAATTAACGTAACGGGGGGAAACGGTGGTTTAGCCTAAAAGTGTTATCTCAAAAGGCAATCTCCATTTGTGAGATGACATTAAGATAACCACGAATCGTAAAAACTCATCCTGCAGTTAAATCTCATAGAAAATTCAATTACAGCCTTCAAGGAAGGTCAGCCTTAAGAGAACCTTAAAAGAAATGATTTTTCTTTAAAACCAAGCCACCTCTATATCCTAACAAAAATTTAAGACTATCACTAATCATAAAAACACTGAAATCTGGAAACTCATCCACTCCTTAAAAGTTCAATTTAGACCTGAAGCAAGCCTAATCTAATCCAACAGAAAAGCATTTATTTTACCTAAACTAGTCAGAAAGTGACCGTCGCTCTAATACAGGAATGTCCAAACTTGGCTCCTTGAAGAGTAGTGGACTTCAATTCCCAGAATTCCCCAGCCAGCAACTTGCTCATATTTATAGCTCATGGTGGCTGGAGAATTCTGGGAGTTGAAGTCCACCACCCTTCAAGGGGCCAAGTTTGAAGACCCCTGCTCTAATAGGATTACTGCCAGTAACCATAAAAACTCACCTTAAAGCTAATCCAATCTCCATGCCAAATTGAAGCCGTCTACAAAGAAGTAAAACTCTAAACTGGACCTGACTCTGGTAGGGATGTCCAACCTGGACAACTTTAAGACTAATGCCTAGAATTCCCTAGCCAGCATGGCTAGCTGGGGAATTCTGGGAGTTGAAGTTCACAAGTCTTAAAAGGCAAACTATTTTTTGCTGCAAAGCAATTCAGAAAGTTACCCTTTCTGTAGTGAGAATAAAAAACTGCCAATCATCGTAAAAATACACCCCAAACCTCAAACTCTGTTTAAATTTTATCCCAAACACCAAAGATATTTTCCATCCTCAGAGTTACCTACTCTTCTATGACTGTCAAAACTTTTACCATGTTTAAGTGATGTCCTTTGATGGTATGCCAGAAGACACCAAAAGCCGGCTTTAAAAAAGTATCATCCAGGTTCTTTTACAGGTCGTCCTCATTTAGTGGCCACAATTGGGACCGACAAATTGGTCATTAAGCAAAGCGACAGTTAAGCAAAACAACAACTGTGCTTACGATTTTACTTCAGCTTTCGTTAGTTTTGCAGACCTTGCTTTACCCTTGGCGG
The DNA here is from genome assembly GCF_028640845.1 of Ahaetulla prasina. NCBI lineage: Eukaryota > Metazoa > Chordata > Lepidosauria > Squamata > Colubridae > Ahaetulla > Ahaetulla prasina. The sequence goes on from NC_080547.1 coordinate 15,402,081, forward strand.
TAAAGTTACCTTTTCATCACTCTCCTCACAGCGATTGGTCACTAAACAAGTCAGATGCTAAACAGGCGCCCCCTGTACTTGCACCTGGCTTAAGGGACTACTGAAATAAAGCACCGTGAATGCAGTTCTGCTTATCACAAGCACCTGTTGTAAGTAAAGGTAGATTCCCCTCGGACATATGTGCTAGTCGTTCCCGACTCTAGGGGGCGGTGCTCATCTCCGTTTCAAAGCCGAAGAGCCAGCGCTGTCCGAAGACGTCTCCGTGGTCATGTGGCCGGCATGACTCAACGCCAAAGGTGCACAGTACGCTGTTACTTTCCCACCAAAGGTGGTCCCTATTTTTTTTCTACTTGCATTTTTTACGTGCTTTCGAACTGCTAGGTTGGCAGAAGCTGGGACAAGTAACGGGAGCTCACCCTGCTACGCGGCAGCACTAGGGATTCGAACCGCTGAACTGCCAACCTTTCGATCAACAAGCTCAGCGTCTTAGCCACTGCATCCTTAGGGGCAAAGAGAACCGGGATTAATTCCCTTCCCACCATCAGGCCAACTAGGCAGCGTTAGCCCATCTTACCAATCTGCCCAATGAATTCCACCTTGATGCCCTGGTGTTCCAGCCGTTTGTTGGGGTGCTTGAGGGTTAAGATGACCCTCCCGGACACGGTTTCGCCATCGTAAAAGAGGAAATATTTCTCCTTCTTGCCTTCCTCCGTCTTATGTTCGGCCCGGCGCCTGGTCTCGGCATCGCTCAGGACCAGTTCCAGTTCGGCGCTCTGTCCAAAGCCAAAGAAGCTCATCTCGGGGAGGGGGGCGGAGGGCGCGGTGGGGGGGGGGAAGAGGCACCACCCCTACCAAGAACTCCAACAGGACCCCGGCCCAAGCCAGGGAAAGCCGACCCTGCCTAAAAAGATGCTCAAAAATGCTGCAAAGATGCTGAAAGGCGCCTTAGAAGCAACCTGGCCTTTTTGCTGGACCACCAGAGTAGTTCAAAAGCCAAGAGATGGGGGATGCAGGAGCCAAAGGGGATGCTGGCTGGGGATGCAGGTGACGAAGCTTTTAGGGCCGGGGAAAGAACGGAAGGCTCAAGGGCAGAAGGGACCCCAGCCGGCCTCTTGAGCCAAGGCAGACCCGGGCATAAGGGACCCTAAAAGTGGGGGGCGACAAGGGGGACCCCGAGATGTAGAAGCCAGCTTCCAAGGAGAGCCCAAGGCAAGGCGGGTGGGCGTGCGACGGGGGAAAGACAGGGCGCAGCTTGCAAGCCGAGGAAGGAGGTGCAAAGCCTGGGTGGGGTTAGGGGGGTGGCTCCCCGGGAAAAGCGTGCACGGGGGTGAGGGGGGGGCATGCAAAGGAAGCAGCTAGGAAGAAGGAGGAGACCTGGGTTCCCCCTTCCTCCCACCCCCTTTTTTTTTTTAATTAATTTTTTTTTGCTCGCCTTCCAAAGACCGTGCAAAGAAGGGGATGCTCTGCACGGCGGAGAAGGGGAAAGGGAGGTGTGGGGAGGGGGGGGGCGGTGGTTTGCAAGGAAGGCCGCAAAGCAACGGGGTCGAAATGCAAGCGCGGCCGCCTCGTCCGAGCAGGCAGCCGGGGCCGGCTTTCCTTCCAAAGCGATGACAGCCGCCCGTCGCTGCGGCAGCCGCCCGCTGCCCGCCGCCGCCTCCTCCGCTTGGGCAGCGCCGGCTTGCAAGGCTTGCAAGGAGAGCTCGCGCCGCGTCCCGGACCTAGGAATCGGGCACCGCGCATGCGCCGGCCCCGTGCGGGTGGTGGTGGGGGGGTAGAGGGAAAAAGCGGGAGGCGGTTCTTCGAGGAGCGCCTTGGCACGGCGCATGCGGGCTTCCCCCTTCGGGCCTCGCCTAGCCCGGGAACGCCCCTTCTTGCCCTCTTTCTTTGGCGCGCAGGCGCGACGCGCGAAGGCGGGGCGTCCCGGCGTCCCCAAGCCGGCGGGGATTGGCGGACGGGCGAACGAGCGCGGCGATTGGTCGGTTCGAAGGAGACGACGGCGGCGGCGGCGGCTGTGATGGAGGCGAGGCAGCGCTTGGAGGGCGCGGTGGATCGCTGGGGATTCCGGGACGTCGAGCGAGGTGAGTTCTTTGGGGAAGGAGGGGGAGAATTCGAGCTTCTGGGGTGGGGGGGGGGCGCGAGGGAAAAAAACCCCACTTCCAATGATCGGCAGAGGGTGGGAGGTTAACCCGGCTGGGAGTTGGCTCTTCCTTGGATGGGGGACCACCTGGAGATCACAGGGTGGGAAGGAGCCTGTGGATTCTGGGCACAGATTCTTGGCCCTGGGATGCGTGGGCGGGGGGGACACCAAAAAATCACAAGGCAGGAAGGAGCCTGCCGGTTCTGGACTCTGCTTCTTAGCCCTGGGATGGGGGACCACCAGGAGATCACAGGGAGGGAAGGAGCCTGTGGATTCTGGCCTCAGATTCTTGGCCCTGGGATGCGTGGGCGGGGGGGACACCAAAAAATCACAAGGAAGGCAGGAAGGACCATGTCACTTCTGGACTCAAATTCTTAGCCCCGCGGACGGGGGACCACCAGGAGATCACAGGGAGGGAAGGAGCCTGCCGGTTGTGGACTCAGATTCTTAGTCCTGGGATGGGAGACCACCAGGAGATCACAGGGAGGGAAGGAGCCTGCCGGTTCTGGACTCAGATTCTTAGCCCTGGGATGGGAGACCACCAGGAGATCACAGGGAGGGAAGGAGCCTGCCGGTTCTGGACTCAGATTCTTAGCCCTGGGATGGGAGACCACCAGGCGATCACAAGGCAGGAAGGAGCATGTCACTTCTGGACTCAGATTCTTATCCCTGGGATGGGAGACCACCAGGAGATCACAGGGAGGGAAGGAGCCTGCCGGTTCTGGACTCAGATTCTTAGCCCTGGGATGGGAGACCACCAGGCGATCACAAGGCAGGAAGGAGCATGTCACTTCTGGACTCAGATTCTTAGCCCTGGGATGGGAGACCACCAGGAGATCAGTCCTGGGAGCGGAGACTAGATTGAGAAGAGAGCACCTGTCAAAACAACAACAACAACAATCACAAACCTGCCTTGTGGGTTGAAAATCTGAGTATTCAAAGACCAATTTGTAGGAGATACAAGTAGTCCTCGACTTACAACAGTTCATTTACTGACCGTTCGAAGTTACAACAGCACAGAAGATGGTGACTTATGGCCGTTTTTCACACTTAATGACCGTTGCAGCATCCCCATGGTTGCGTAATCAAAATTCATACGCTTGGCAAGTGACTCATATTTATGACAGTTGCAGCATCCCAGGGTCATGTGATCCGCTTTTGTAACCTTCCAACAAGCAAAATTAATGGGGAAGCCTGATTCACTTAACAACCGGGTTACTAATTTAACGCCTGCAGTGATTCACTTAACAACTATGGCAAGAAAAGTCATAAAATGTCATTTAACCAATGTCTCACTTAACAACAGAAATTTTGGCCTCAATTGTGGTCATAAATCGAGAACTACCTATACGGGGTGATATAGTACATTAGTAGCTCTTGAGTTGGGTTTGTTGTCAAGGGTTCAAATGCTTGCCATTTCGAACTGATCCTAGAAATAATTTGTAGATTATTAGAATCTACATTATAGAATTCTATAGCAAAGGAAGTATAAAGATCCTTGGCAGTTTCTCCCAATTGTATCCTTCTGCTTTTTCATTTTATCTCTCCCTTTTCTTCCCTTGACTTTGCAAATCAGCTTTGTGATCCGTTCAGTTTAGGATTCTTTGCAGTTTCCTGAGATCGTACCCCTTCTGAATGAATCAACAGTGTTGGCAAACCTTTTCAGTACCGAGTACCAAAACAGGGGCCCGTGTGTGAGCGTCGGAAATGGGAAGAGCAGTTCCCCGGCGCGCATGTGTGCGCCGGGAAGCTGAGCTTCTGGTTTCCTGTGTGTGCATGCGCATGTTGTGGTCCGCCAGCAGCTTGCGGAGGTGGCAATGGAGTCAGACAGCGATGAGGCTGAGGAAGAGCATGGGCCAGTCCTGGAGGCTGGGGAAGGCCCGGATGAGGGCTCTGCGTCGGAGGCAGAGGTGGGGCCAGGGCCATCAGGGAGTGATGTGCGGACTCCAGGGCCTCCAGAGGCTGACAATAGTGAGGCAGAGGAACAGGAGGAGCCTGTTCCTAATGCACGCATGAGAAGAGCTGCCAGAAGGCAAGAGCAGCTAAAGCAAAGAGGACGACTCGGGAGTAGGGCCAAGAGATGATTGGCCCCTTCCATAAGGCTTAAAAGACCAGCAACGGCGTTTGGGCTCTTTGTCGGAAAACAACCTTGATAGACTGGCTCTTGGTCTTGCTCCATTTATTTCTTGTCGGGAGTCTTCTGCTTTTGAACTTTTGCCAAGAAAAGCCTTTGGCAGTTTGCCTAATTTGACCAAGGTTGGTGATAAGACTGAAGAGTTGGTGTTATGAAGAATTTGCTTTGATTTAGTTTGGACTACGCTGAGAATGAGTTTAATTCTCAGCTGTTCTAATAAAAGTCTGTTTGTTTTTGAACGGATTGTGTTTACTGCTACCTACTTGGGCCTGGGTCACAACAGATACACGGTGGCACAGGAGGTGAGATCCACCCCCTCTCTTGGGCTGGCACGAGACTCTGAAGGAGAAGCTGCTGGCTGGAGGTGGTTGGTGCATTAAAGGCACCCACCCCTCCCCTCCAAACCCCGGTTTTAAGCTTGTTTTCATTTTTGTAATGTTTATATTTAGAATTGTCCCATGTGCGTTTTCTTTTCTTTTGTAGACTGCTCAGAGCTGCCTTTTACTGCAAGACGGGCGGCAATACATTTGATAGATAAAATCATTAAACCTTGTCAGCTGGAGGCTGTGTGCTCATTTTGAAGACACGAAGGAATAAAGCTATTTCATGCTAATCAATGGTCTTTTGGGTGCTTTTGCTTCTCTTATCATTGGCCCCCCAGGGGAAGGTTCGTAACTTAGGTGTTCTCCTGGACGATCGGCTGTCCTTAGAAGAATTTAGAAGAACATTTGATGTCGCCAGGAGAGCTTTTTATCAGGTCCGCCTGATTCGCCAGTTGCGTCCCTTTCTCGACTGGGATTCCCTTCGCACGGTCACTCATGCCCTTGTCACTTCCCGCCTGGACTACTGCAATGCTCTCTACATGGGGCTCCCCTTGAAGAGCACCAGGAGGCTCCAACTGGTCCAGAATGCGGCTGCGCGGGTAATAGAAGGGGCATCGCGATGCACCCATATAACACCGCTCCTGCGCAGCCTGCACTGGTTACCGGTGGTCTTCCGGGTGCAATTCAAGGTACTGGTTATCACTTTTAAAGCGCTCCATGACACAGGACCGGGTTACCTTCGGGACCGCCTACTGCCGCCTATAGCCTCCCATCGACCTGTGCGCTCCCATAGGGAGGGCCTCCTCAGGGTGCCGTCAGTCAAACAATGTCGACTGGCGGCCCCCAGGGGGAGGGCCTTTTCTGTGGGGGCTCCAGCCCTATGGAATGAGTTGCCTCCGGGGCTGCGTCAACTCCCCGACCTCCGGTCTTTTAAACGCAAGCTCAAGACTTTTCTATTCCACCATGCGGGGCTAGCTTGAGGGAATTTTAAGACGGGTTTTAGGACTGTTTATTTTAGTGCTAATTTTAAATTTGGCCTGTTTATAATTAGTTTTTAATATGTTTTTAAGCTTATTTATGTACTAGTTGTTTTTATTTGGCTGTTCACCTCCCTGAGCCCTTCGGGAGAAGGGCGGTATAAAAATCTAATTAAATAAATAAAATAAAATAAATAAATCTAAAAGTCTCCTGTCTGTTTAAATTCCCTGAAACAATTGCAAGTGTTGTTGAAACAGCTGAGCCAAAAATACCTGAGCGATGACCTATTACTCCAATGCACCAAACAATAACAGTAAATCAGGCTGTTTCCCCCACTTAGCTGGTCTACTGTAACGTGCTCTACATGGGGCTGCCTTTGAAGACTGTTCAGAAAGGTGCAGGTGGTGAAAATGCAGCAGCTCACATGTTGGTGCCTGAGAATATCCATCACCATGAATCTTATGTCACCAAAACCATGCATAGGGGCCGCGGTGTGGCTCAGGCTGTAAGATAGCCTGTTATTAAAACACAGCTGCCTGCAATTACTGCAGGCTTGAGTCCCACCAGGCCCAAGGTTGACTCAGCCTTCCATCCTTTATAAGGTAGGTAAAATGAGGACCCTTTAAGACTTTTGATTAACTCCCAGAGTCCTCAGCCAGCAAAGCTGGCTGAGGAACTCTGGGAGTTGAAGTCCAAAAGTCTTAAAGGGACCAAGTTTGGACACCCCTGCTTTATAAGGTAGGTAAAATGAGGACCCAGATTGTTGGGGGCAATAAGTTGACTGTATATAAATATACAAATAGGACGAAGACTATTGCTAACATAGTGTAAGCCGCCCTGAGTCTTCGGAGAAGGGCGGGATATAAATGTAAAAAAAAAAAAATTGGTTACTAATGGGTTCCCATGTGCTATTTAAAGTTCTTAGAAGAATAGAATAGAATAGAATAGAATAGAATAGAATAGAATAGAATAGAATAGAATAGAATTCTTTATTGACCAAGTGTGATTGGACACACAAGGAATTTGTCTTCCTGCTCTCAGGGTACATAAAAGAAAAGATACTTTTGCTTTAGCTTATGAAACCCTTTATGGTTTAGCTCCTAAGTAACTGCATGAATGCCTTCTTCACATAGAATCAACTCATTTGTTGCGTGTTGCTTGAAACCACCAACAGGTACTCCTTGACATATAACCGCTCCTTGTGACCCATTCCGATGGCCCATCCCATCCATGGTCACTGATTGTATTTTGGGTGCTTGGTAACTGGGCTGTTTTTGTGGCATCCTGGAGTCGTGACTACAATTATTATTATTATTATTGGTGTTTGATTCAATTTTTTTGGCAAAAAAAATCCCATTGGGCAAAAAAGCTCATATAATCGGGCACAATGATCCACTTAATGATTGGCATGACTTAAAACTGTAATTCCATATATATACACGTTTTATATATATATATATATATATATATATATATATATATAAAACGGTTATAGCTCTGCCTGGTAAGGCCTGTTATTAAGAACACAAAGCCTGCAATTACTGCAGGTTCGAGCCCGGCCCAAGGTTGACTCAGCCTTCCATCCTTTATAAGGTAGGTAAAATGAGGACCCAGATTGTTGGGGGGGCAATAAGTTGACTTTGTAAATATATACAAATAGAATGAGACTATTGCCCTATACATTGTAAGCCGCCCTGAGTCTTCGGAGAAGGGCGGGTTATAAATAAACAATATATATATATATATATATATATATATATATATATATATATATATATATATATATATATATATATATATATATATATATTTATATTTATATTTATATTTATATTTATATATATATATATATATATATATATATTTATTTGTTTTCTGAGGTTTTCACAGGTGTTTGTATGTAGGTCTTTGGTTATTCGGGTCTCAGAAATTGGAAGTGTCTTGGTGACGCTCGACGAGTCTCATTCGTCATCTTCAGGCTTCAGCTTCGTGCTTCTGGGAGCAATGTGGGATTGCAGCTGTTTCTTCACACATTGCTCCCAGAAGCATGAAGCTGAAGCCTGAAGATGACGAATGAGACTTTGTCGAAACGTCGCCAAGACACTTCCAATTTTACGCGGGAGAAAACCCGAATAACCAAAGACCTATATACAAACACCCGCGAAAACCTCAGAAAACAAACATATATATATATGTGTGTGTGTGTGTGTGTGTGTGTGTGTGTGTGTTTTTCTAGGTTTTCACGGGTATTGGAATGTAGGGGTATCGTGTGTGTGTGTGTGTGTATTCACACACACACAATTCATGCTTCGTTCAGTAAGACTAACTCTTGTGTGTGTGTGTGTGTATATGTGTGTGTGTGTGTATACACACACAAACACATCTATATCCGTCCATCCATCCTTGTGCCTATCCGGACGTTACAGTCATATTGGCGATCCTATTTTTATCAACAGCCGCATGAAAAAGTGCTGTTGAGTTTTGTCCAAACCAGTCCCTTATATTTTGAAGCCATGTACACACACAAACAAACACACAAACACGAGTTAGTCTTACTGAACGAAGCATGAATTATGAGTTTCTCTGAAATTACCAATTATTTTTTTACACCTGGAGCATGACAGATTTGTCAAATTTAAATTCTATTTGGCGTTCTTTTAAATCCTCATGACTTATCCACACCTTAAAAATGATGGAGAAAGCTAAGTTACAATTGCCTCCTGTATCTATTTCATGCCTTGCAATATTCGGCTTGGTTGATTGAATTGTATCTTAAAAGAGGAGGATTATTTTTCTTGGTGCTGGCAGTTTATAACTAGAGACCTGTTTCAATATTTACCCTGGAATTGCAAAAGCGGCTACACGAGCATTAGTTTTAATAAGACATTCTAATTTATGCTTCAGCCTTTTTTCTCCTTGCAATTCCATAGACGTTTAAAAAGATAATGACATAGAGAAGGGTGGTAATTTTTTTCCCCCTGAATTGCTAGTGAGTCACAAATTTAATCTCACTTAGAGGAGAGGGGATTGTTTTTTTGCTTTGTTTTGTTTTAAAATGAGTTACTGTGTATTATTTTTAAAATTTATACATCCGTCTTCTAATTATCACAAAGCAGATTATAGCTACCAAAGCAAAATGCAAGCAATAAAAAAAAATGTGTAAACAATTAAATCCTCTCTAGACATCACGGGCCAAATGTCTTAGAAGAAACAAAGGCTCAGCTGTAGGGTTGTATCTTGGATTCAAAAAAAGGAAGGGTAGTGAGAATTTTATTTTGTTCTATTCTGGTCTAGTCTAGTCTAGTCTAATCCATTCATTGTTCTGTTCTATCCTATCCTATCCTATCCTATCCCACTCCACTCCATTTCACTCCATTCATTGTCCTATTCTATTCCATTCCATTCCATTCATTGTCCTATCCTCCCATCCCATTCCACTCCATTCCACTCCATTCATTGTCCTATTCTATCCCATTCCATTCCATTCATTATCCTATCCTATCCTATCCTATTCCACTCCACTCCATTTCATTCCATTCATTGTCCTATTCTATTCTATTCCATTCCATTCATTGTCCTATCCCATCCCATCCCATCCCATCCCATTCCACTCCATTTCACTCCATTCATTGTCCTATTCTATCCCATCCCATCCCATTCCATTCCATTCCTTATCCTATCCTATTCCATCCCATCCCATCCTATCCCATCCCATTCCACTCCACTCCATTCCACTCCATTCATTGTCCTATTCTATTCTATTCTATTCTATTCCATTCCATTCCATTCCATTCATTATCCTATCCTATCCTATCCTATTCATCCGCTGCCCATCTCACTTACAATCGAAACCATAAACACTGGACAGAAAACATTAAATACATTAAACAGCACCATCCTTTTGTACCTCTGCAGTCGTTTCATTTTATTCTTGTTGGGCGCCTACATCCTTGCTCTGCTTTAAATATTTACCTATTTCCTCTTTCCAGCCTGGGTTGACACTGTGTGGGAACTGGACTTCACCGAGACGGAGCCTTTGGATCCCAGGACCGAGGGCTTGATAACCGATGACGGGGTGGTGGCTTTTGTTCAACTTTACAAGGCGCTGTATCCATTTAGTGCCGATGACCACGAGACCACGGAAGTAAGGAACGGTTCTTTTCCTCTAGCATCAATCAGCCAGCTTTATAGCATCTGCGATTTTAAATCCTGATTGCTTAGGCCAGTGGTCTGCAAACTTGGCTCTTTTAAGACTTGTGGACTTCAGCAAAGCTGGCTGAGGAACTCTGGGAGTTCAAGTCCACAAGTCTTAAAAGAGCCAAGTTTGCAGAGTCAGGGGTAGAAAGATGAGAAGATATTTAGCTAACACATTTGGATTTTTTAAAAATTATAGATTTTTTTAATCCCAGCTTCCTATTTTCCCCACAACCACCACTCTAGGAGGTGAATTGGGCTGAGAGAGTGAGTGGCCAAAAGTCACATAACCACTTTCATGGTTAGGAGGGGACTATAACTCACAGTCTCCTGGTGATTGGCCCAAAGTCGCCCGCAGTTGGCTTTCGTGCCTGCTGTCTTAACCACTATATTAAACTGGCTCTAATTCAAACATGCCCTAACCTTACATCCTCATTTAACACCCCATAATCCCTTGCAAGATGGAGTCTGGGTCACTGAATGGAGCTGAGCATTTAATGGCCGGATGCCCTTCCTGTCGCCGATGCAGAGTTTTGTTCAGCAGATGCATGCTCAGTCTGCCCAGAGAGAGAAAGATCTGCTTCTACCTAGGATCGAACTCGCAGCCTCCTGATTGTGAGGCGAGAGCTCCACCGCTAGGCCACCGCACCGCTCCATGCCCTAACCTTACACTGAGATGTAATTGCCTTGGCAGTAATTTAAATGAAAAATAATACTCCCAACAAAAATGGATGCTTTAGTCCAGTGGCCACCAACTGGTGGTCCGCGAGAAAATTTTGGTGGTCCGCAGAAAAAAATATTTGCATTTTTTATATTGTACTAAATCACTACAGCCCCTGGGACGGATACGTGCAATGAATGTTTGTGTTACTGCAGAGTATCCCCTTTAGGGCTCTTTTTGTGTGGGTCGGAGGGGGACAGAAATTCCAACTTGGGGTCTGCTTCAGCCTCCTGATGCAGGGTTTTGGGTGAAGGCTAGAGGGAAGCGCTGCTGGTGGCGAATAGCCGGAGGGCCTTGTTCCAGTGGAACAGCATCATAGCCTAGAACTGGCTGACCATCTCAGCCCGCTGAGCCTCCAGGCTGTTGTGACTCCAGCCCCTGAACCTGGCCCCATGCCCGAAAGTGACTCTGAGAGTGAGGGGGAAGGGCCGGTAAGGCTTACCTCAGGAGCCCCGATTCCTTTGGCCCGGCTCCAGGAGCCAGAACCAGACCAGTCGGAGGACTTAATGAGGCCGTCATCCCCTGATTCCTCCCTTCCCCAGGCTACGCCTTCAGACCCAGCTGAAAATAATAATAATCAAGCTTGGATCGACCCGCGCTTCAGAAGATTAGAGAGGCGGCATCATCAAAGGGATGATGCCCCACCCCACAGGATATATAAGGAGCTTTGGGACTGCTCTCATTCCACGGGAAGCAAAAACTAGCTGAACCGTTTCAAAGAGAGCTGAAAGTCTTATTCTGTGAGTCATTTGTTTGAACTTTGGCAAGCAGCTGCGATTTCTCTGCCAGGACTGATAAGAGCTGTGAATCCACTGGCTGAAGGCCAGTTCGTTGCTCCGAAGTGGGGAAGGAGACAGAACACAGGCGCTGGTATCTGGCCTTGCACTCACGCAGGTCTTCCCTCTGCTTGGAAAGCCTATGCTCCTAGTCCTCAGTGAGGTGCTTCTGCTGAGCCTCCTTCTTGGTCAGATTCAATTTGAACTGAGCCAGCTGTTTAAAAATTACGATTTGAATCGAGTCGATTTAAATCAAGCCTTTTTACTAGTGAGTTAAATCCTGATCTAAATTGTGATTTAATAAAATATTTGATTCTACATATTGTAACAGCTGCACGAATAACTTATGCACAAAAATGGAAACAGGAAGGGATACCAACAGATGAAGAAGTGATAGGGAACAAGTTAACAAAAGAAATTAAAGAGAAAGAAGAGACAGATTATTATATAATCTGGAGCAAATGGTATGAATGGCTTGAATCTAGAAATAAAGGAGGAAAATAAAGGGGAGAAACTAGGTATAGAATGTATTAGGAATGTATAATATGTAAATAATAAATATATAAGAATCTATAAAAGTAAAGCTATTAATATTAGAAAAAAGGAATAATGATGAAAAGAGAGAAACAGTAAGCACAAGATATATGTAAGATAGTGTATAAAAATGTATAAATTTAATATTATAAGGGATTATAGAGTAATGGATAATGGGACAAGAAGGATATAAAGATTATAAAGGGAATTGGGAGAAAATGTAAACATTAGGAGATCACCGCTACGAAACAGTTGTAAAAAGGGAATGTGTTTTGTGTTTGTTACGTTGTATTGTGTTATAAATAAAATTTAAAAATAAAAAAAAATGTGATTTAAATCGTGACTCAAATCGACTTGATTTAAATCAAATCCTTAAGACACATCTATTTATTTGCGCAGGACTGGGCTAGGATTTTAATTTTAATTTAGTTTTTAATGGGGTTTTATTATTTGTTTTATAAATTTTAAATTCGGCCTTATTTAATAAGTTTTTTAATCAATGTTTTATCTTGTATTTATATTTGTGTATTTGTGTTTTAATAGGCTGTAAACCGCCCTGAGTCCCTTGGGAGATAGGGCGGTATAAAAATGTGATTAAATAAATAAAATAAAATAAAATCCACCCTGCTGACACACACACACAAAAAAATGATTTATGTGAGCCTGCTAAGCTTGTTCTCTTTTCATTTCAGAGCATCTGGCCTCTTTTGGTGGAAAACAATCTCTCCCCTAACACTATGGTTGCTGTGTTGCATCACTTTGTCCAAGAGGCCCAGAACAGAAAGGCCAACGTGCAACAACGCCTGTTTGCCCTCCACGCGGCTGGATTGTATTTTTTATTAGTTGAAATTCCTGGTAGGTCTGTGAACTGCTTGTGTTGTGCTTTGGCCCGTGTTTGGCATGGACATCTCAACGAGGTAGCATTGAACCGTAGCTCCATCGATAGCCGCAGTAACACTGTCTGTGAGGATTAGGGATGAATATCAAGCAATCAAACAAGGGAGCTGGTACAGTAATGGAGTTTCTCCTCATTTTCTTCTGGACTGTCCTCAGGACCCATAAACCTGATTTAGACCAGGGATTCTTAATGTTGTGTCTGCGCCCCCCAAGCCGGCCCTCCTGCCAGAAAGTGAGGGGGAAGGGACGTCAGGACTTACCTCGGGAGCACCGGCTTCCCTGGCTCAGCTCCAGGAGCCAGAAGCAGGCCAGATGAAAGAGATAATGAGGCCTCCGTCCCCTGACTCTTCCCCCCCTCCCCCCGGACACACCTCCAGACCCAGCTGATGGCAATCAGGCCTGGCTGGACCCTAGATTCCGTAGGCAGGAGAGGCAGGAACAACAGAAGCAGGGGTGGGGCAGGCCTAGGAAGTGCTGAGCCACACCCCACAGGATATAAAGGCAGTGAGAGCTGCTGTGTCTCTTCGTAGCAGGCAAATTAACTGCCGAACTAAGAGCTGAAGTACTGTTTGACTTATCGGCGTTGAGGGAGATAACGGAGCCACTTGGTAGACACTCACACTTTTGCTGCCAGGGCTGATAGTGCCGGCTAATTAAGCCATCGCTCGGACGGAGGCGAGGGAGGACAGAACACTCAATCTGATTTAAGTTTAGGCCAACATTTCTCAATCCTAACGACTTGAAGATGTGTAGACTTCAATTCCCAGCATTCCTCAGCCCGCATGGCTGGCTGGGGAATTTTGGGAATTGAAGTCCACACATCTTCAAGTTGCTGAGGGTGACAAACATGGGTTTGGACATATGTGGAGTGCATGTTGTGGCCCGCCAGCAGAGCTGGTAGCAGATTCAGACAGTGAGGAGGTTGGGGAGGAACATGGACCAGTCCTGGAGTCTGGGGAAGGCTCTGATGAGGGCTCTGCATCGGAGGCAGAGAGGGGGCCAAGGCCGTCTGACAATTGTCTGCTGCCTTCGGAGTCGGATATCAGTGGGGCAGAAGAACAGCTGGAGCCTGTTCCCAGAGTGCGCATGCGCAGAGCTGCCAGAAGGAGGGAGCAGCTAAGGAACAAGGGTCCACTCGGGAGTAAAGCCACAGCTGGATGGTGAATGCCCCCCCCTCCCATAAAGAGCGAAAGGAGAGGGGAATTTGCAGGAGTCAATTAGTTCACTTAATTGGTTTATGACTCTCAGTGACTCCTTGCCAAGTTTTGAAGATATCGGCCTGTCAGTTCTCCAAGCCAGAGAAGGTCTGTGACTTTAAATTCTCCCTTGACAGACTTCGCTGGATGTGAATGAGAGGAATTCACAGTAACTTAATAAAAAAGGGTTTTTTTTTGTCGGGACAAGGAGTCTGCTTCATGCTCTTGGGAAGCCCAAGTCAGAACAGTGCGTAGGCCAGTCTTAGAAAAGCAAAATAGAATAGAATAGAATAGAATAGAATAGAATAGAATAGAATAGAATAGAATAGAATAGAATAGAATTTTTTATTGGCCAAGTGTGATTGGACACACAAGGAATTTGTCTTGGTGCATATGCTCTCGGTGTACATAAAAGAAAAGATACGTTCATCAAGGTACAACATTTACAACACAATTGATGGTCAGTATATCAATATAAATCATAAGGATTGCCAGCAACAAAGTTACAGTCAAACAGTCATAAGTGGAAAGAGATTGGTGATGGGAACGATGAGAAGATTAATAGAAGATTAAATCTGACTAGCAATGTGTGAACTTTGTAAAGCTTCCTTATCCATTCATTGGAACCAGGTGAAGAACAACGTCAGTCCCATAAGGCAAAGAAACAGTAGCAAAAATAAAGGCGGCGTTGTAAAACTATCACACCAAGGGAAAGTTGTACTCAAATTCCCATTAATCTACGGTGAATCGTCTGGTCTCATCCTAATTTACCAAACAATCCTTGTGAGAAATAAAACGTATGGAAGAAAGTAATTTGGGGAGGGAGAGGAAATAGAAAGATAAGACATCAAATAGAGGTATCTAGTGTTGTTAGCTTGGAGCTGGCAGCAGAGTCGGACAGTGAGGAGGTTGGGGAGGAACTTGGGCCAGTCCTGGGGACTGGAGAAACCTCGGACGAGGGCTTGCGTCGGAGGCAGAAAGGGAGCTAGACAGCAGCGAGGCAGAGGAACAGCTGGAGCCTGTTCCCAGTGTGCACATGCGCAGAGCTGCCAGAAGACAAGAACTCAGAAAGCAGGATCAACTCGGGAGTAAAGCCAAACCTGGGAGGTGATTGGCCCCTCCCATAGGAAATAAAAAAGGAGCGAATGGGGAGGGGGCTTTTGCAGGAAACAATTCGTTCATTCCGTGACTCTGAGTGACTGTGCCAAGTTTGGCCTTGTACTGCAGTTGGAAACAAGTTACGTGGCCGCTTGCCAAGCGAGATAAGGTGTGTGTTGAGGAAGATTCCTTTGAAAAACTGTTTGGACAAACCTTGCTGACTGCGAATGAACGTAATTCACAGTCGTGTAAATAAAAAAGGTTTTGCCTGGACCAATTCCTGCTTTTTAAGGGAGCCTAGGTCAGAACATCTAGGTTGTTAGGAAGCTAGCTTCAAGAAGGTTTCAAAACACCTGATAATATGTTATCAATTATGCTTTTTTGTGTTCCGTTAGCTGCAGGTGGTGTGGTGTAAAAGTACTGTATGTTACCGTTCATATGCAAATGGTCTTTTCGGCAGGCAGCATAGCCAACCAGATATTACACCCAGTGATGTTCGAGAAATGTCTCCAAACCTTGTCTAAGTGTTGGCCTGAGGAGTTGGATTTGCCCAGAAAAAGGAAAAAAAAACAGACGAAAAGCTTGATGGGAGAGAGAAAGAAAGGGAAGCCAGCAAGAAATGAGAACATTCCGGTAAAAATGATGATGATGATGATGATGATAATTAAGAAGGTACTTGGTTGACACCTAGCATGCTGGCAGCAACACGTATCAACCATTAGCACCAGTCAGTGGTATTTGTGATGCATTTTTGAATGTTCAGTTGACTGAGTTTCATATTTAATGAATAAAATAAATAATGATGATGTAACCCAATGATAACCATTGTCATCAGGGCACTTGGTACCATGTCCAAGAATTTTACAAAACACATCAAGAAATCGCAGCTTCCTGCAATAACATCAGCTTAACTGCAAAAAACTATGCTACTTGGAACCTTGTATATCTTAAGAAGGTGCTTGGTTGATACCTAGGACGCTGGCAGCAACCCGTATCAACCCTGCAGGTCAGATGTAAGCACCCCATGGGTCAGATCTGTCTCCCACCCCACCCCACCCCGGCCTTGAGTTTGACACTCCTGTTCTAAATCAATCATCCCCAATTTTTGGGGCATCAGGGACCAGTTTGGCGTCATGGCGAGACAGTCGGGGAATAGTGAGCTCTGATGAGCTTCGCGAAATCCCGAGCTGACAAACCGCTGTCAAAGGGTCTTCGGACTGGATCTGTCCTGTAGGGACGGAGAAGAAGGAGAGGCACCTCGGACGACCAAGAGGAACCCTGCAAGTTCTTCAGAGGTCAGAGGAAACTCTTCGACGCGGTGGCGGTGGCCATAGCGGCCATCATTAAGCTGGGGCAACCGGACTAAGTTTTTGAGCAGGAGCGGTGATGTGGACGGAGTACTGATGCCGGGTGAGTGAGGTGAAAAGGGAGCAATGGAAAAACATCTGAATAGGATGACTTAGAGTCAAGGTCAAATATTAGAAAAACGATTGATTTAAAACTGAAGGGTTTAATTTGGAGGAAGTAATGAGAGAAGGAAAAAAGAAAAAAATTGATTAATAATCAGAGATTAGGGCGAAGGGTAAGGCTAGTTATATAATAGAAATAAGGAAAAGAAAGTAAAAATTAGAGAGAAAGAATATTAGAAAGAAACATATAAATTGTGTTGGAAGATAACTAAAAGCTGTATAAATTTGGGACTCTGTTCAGAAAAAATGGCATTGTTTGTGTGTGTTTGTTAAAAAATAAAAAAACACTTTTAAAAAATACTCAGCTCCATGCAGTTGCCCAGACTGCATCTCGCATGGGATTATGGAGCCATTAAAAGATAACGATGAATACCGGGAAGCTGCAATTTCCGAATCTTGCTTTTTTTTTTAATTTGCATTTATATCCCGCCCTTCTCTGAAGACTCAGGGCGGCTTACACTGTGTTAAGCAATAGTCTTCATCCATTTGTATATTTATATACAAAGTCAACTTATTGCCCCCAACAATCTGGGTCCTCATTTTACCTACCTTATAAAGGATGGAAGGCTGAGTCAACCTTGGGCCTGGTGGGACTTGAACCTGCAGTAATTGCAAGCAGCTGTGTTAATAACAGCCTGTCTTAGCAGTCTGAGCCACCAGAGGCCCTTAACTGATCCGTTGTCTTTTTCTTGCCGTTCTAGATGGAAGACATCTTTGAAGAGGAAGACGTTCAAGAGAAGATACACTTCTCCGCCAGGGAGCTTCTCGAAATTCGCGAGGCCCTCTTCCTCCTGCTGCAAAACCTCCTGAGGCTTTTTTCCAAGATGTCCCTGAAAGAGAGGCCCCAGTGCGTGCAGACCTGTATTCAGGTGACTGCGATCTCTTCACTAAAGTGGCAGGATGCCCCCTATATGCTAGTGTGGCTGGTCCCCGATTTACAACCAAAATTGGGATCAGGATTTCCATTGCTGAGCAAGGCAGTTGTTAAGGGTAGACCCGATTTTAGGACCTCACTGTCAAGGTTCCAACCGATGCCCTAATTAAATCATGAGCCTTGAGCCAAGCTTCAAAAGAAATCCAGTTATTAGGAGCCTCATGTCAGCAGGATCCAAGTGAAGCCAATTCTGACCTCTGTTTCCCCCCTCCCCTCCAAAGTGTGTCATCAGTCACATTCTCCAACGGAGCAATTTCACGGATTGTAGAGATCACTCTCCTTCGGCCACTGTGGGTTACCGCGGAGACGGCCTTGACAGAGAAATAGCTGGAATGTGCTTTTGTTCTGATTACCATGCTGCCTCGCTGCAGCTGCATAGTTCGTTCTCCAATCCCCCTTGCCTGTGGCAACTCGAGAACAGGCGAGCTGACACTCTTTTGCCACGCTTATTAAGCAAATCACTGCCGTTGTTAAATGAATCAAGAGGTTGTTAAGCAAACCTGGCTTTCCCCGTTGATTTTGCTTGGGACTTGGAATGACACCAATGGCGATCACTTGACCCCAGAATAAAGCAACCGTTGTAAATACCTGTTGCCCAGCAACTGAACTTTGATCACATGACGGCAGGGAGCGCATTATGGTCATAAGTGCAAGAACTGGTTGCGAGACCCTTTTTCTGTTGTTAACTCCAAATGGTCACTAAACGAATGACTATAAGTCAAAGTTTACCTGTAATCAGATCAGTGTTTTTTCAAAACTGGGCAACTGCAAGATGTGTGGACTTCAACTCCCAGAATTCCCCAGCTTTATCATCCTATAATATTTGTCATGATAAGGGACCGTCAGTGTGACAATTTCCCTCTTCTGTTTGACGATAGAAATTGAATCAGCATCTTCTTTTAATGACCCCATAATCCCTTGCGGGAATGGATTCTGGGCCACTGAATGTAGCCAAGCATTTAATGGCCGACTGCCCTTCATGTCGCCAGTGCGGAGTTTTGTTCAGCAGATATATTCTCAGTGTGCCCAGAGAGAGAAAGATCTACCTCTACCTAGGATCGAACTCGTAGCCTCCTGATTGTGAGGCGAGAACGCCACCTCTAGGCCACCGCACCACTCTACAATAGAAATTGAATGAATGAATACAATTCTGTTCTGTCATTCTGTTATAAATAAAATGTATTTTGGTTTATTTTCTCACAGATCTTTGTTAAGCTGACGAGACTGGAGCCCTGTACACAAGACTTCAAGCCTTTAAACATGACGTGAGTTTTGTGGTTTTTTTTTGCTCTGGAATTTCAAGACGGTATTGTGAGTTTGTGAAGCCCTATGGGTGTTGATGGCGTGGAATCGAGCAAAACTAGATGTTCTTTCCCTGAAGATAATAGACTTAATCAGCAAACATTCACTCTGTATCACGAAATCGATCCAACGGAGAACTTTTCCTTTGGCTACAGGACTATTTCCAGAGCCAAGTATGTCTCCGAGCTGGCTTACTTCGGCCTACGACTGTTGTGTTCCCCACTTCACAGCCTAGGAGACAAGGTAAAAGTTGTATTCATACATATTGTTCTTTGTTGGATTCTAAATGCATGGATCTATGAAACTATCTTTTCTATGGAAGTGCCCACAGAAATCCAGCTGTCGCTTAATAGGAAATCAATCTTTCTTTCTTTCTTTCTTTCTTTCTTTCCCCTCCTCCTCCTCCTCCTCCTCCTCCTTCCTCTTCATTCTCCTACTATTTCTCCCCCTTCTCCTCCTCCTCCTTCTTCTCCTTCTACTACTTCTCCTCCTCCTTCTCCTCCTCCTTCTTCCTCTTCATCCTCCTTCTACTACTTCTTCTCTGCCTTCTACTTCTCCTCCTCCGCCGCCACCTTCTACTACTACTTCCTCTTCATTCTCCTTCTCCTCCCCCTCCTTCTTTTTCTACTTCTTCCAGATCAGACTTGAATTGGCAGAATGAAGCCACCTTCTTGGCTTTATCGTTGGCCAAAAATAAGTCATTATCGGTAGTAGCTGAAACACCAGCAGATGGGCCAGGCTCTGTGTCTCCACATTCACACAACGTGTTTGCTATCCGCTAACAACCTCCATTTGAGGTCTTACACTTTGGCGCTCCAACTCTCAACCTATTCAGGCTCCTCCTAGTAGTATAAGGGAGGTTGGATCCTTCAGCCATATCCTCCTTTCATGTTATTCCTTGGGTACAGACAGAAAGGGGCCTCTCAGAGATTTTGGATCAATATTTCACACCATAATCAAATATACCCTAAGCAATGACAGTCTTGTTTGCCAGCTAATCCTTCCCACACTAGATCAAACCTGGGTGCTGATTTAAAAGCAAGTTATTGTTCTCTGAAAGGTGACCCATTAGAGATAACCCTATTAAATCTGAAGAGCATTTGTTTGATGTTGTGTTGTGACCCAGACCCAAGTGGGTAGTAGGAAACTCAGTCCGTGAAAAAATAAACACAGTTTATTAGAACAGCTCAGAATTACTTCAGTCCCAACGTATTTCAACTAAATTAAAGCAAATTCCTCCCAACACAAATTCCTCAGTCCTATGGCAAACCTTGGTCCAATTAGGCAAATTGCCAAAGGCCTTTCTCGGCAAACGTTCAGAAGTCACAGATACAAAAATAAATGCAAGAAGACGAAGCTACCAATGTTGTTTTTCGGCAAAGCCCATACGCTGTTGCTGGTCTGTTTTAAGCCTTATGGGCGGGGCCAATCATCTCTTGGCCCTACTCCCGAGTCGTCCTCTTTGCTTGAGCTGCTCTTGCCTTCTGGCAGCTCTTCTCATGCGTGCCTCACTACTATCAGTCTCTGGAGGCTCTGGAGTCCACACATCACTCCCCGATGGCCTTGGCCCCACCTCAGCCTCATCGCTGTCTGACTCAGTCAACATGTTGGACCTCCTACCCTCCATCTATTTCCCCCACCCCCAAATCTGATGTCTGGGATTATCAGGGAAGCAGGTACGTGAAAATGATTCTTTTTTTCAAAATTATTTTTTGGGCAATTTTTTCAATCTCTTTCCAAAGCCAAAACTCCCTACCAACAATTCTGTGGTTTTCCTGCTAGATGGAGCTTTAATACTGCTGCACATGCTTGGCCTGGGAAACAGGGAAATGGCGCTAATTTTCCAGAAGCATTTTTTTTGCGATCTTTTGCCTTAAATCAAACCTTCCAAAAATTCTTTTCCTTGGCTTTCCGCACAAATTCTCTCCCCACTGCCCCCTCCCCCCGGCAGAAATGTTGAAATAAATGCTTCCTTTTGAAAAAAAATGTTCCCTTTATAAAAGATTGCTTTAATAACGGAGTGCATTGGTTTAGGGATGGGGTTATTGAACGAGAACAGGGCTAGAAATAATCATGTTTTTCTCTTCTTCTCCCTGGTTTCCTCCCCCCCCCCTCAAAAAGAGTAAAAGAGGTATAGCATACTAGCTGAAACCTGTTATATGGAGCTTTCTAAAATAGGCTAAATAAAACAGATAGTATGCTTTTTGTCCTCTGTCTCTATGTCAATAAAGACTCAATCATTCCGGCCAAAGGTGTCTAAATGTAGAAGGTGACTCTTGTAGTAAAGCTGCTAATTTAACTGAGATAAGTGGGACTTTTGTTGCTGTTAGTCCAAAGTGTGTCCAACCCATCGTGACCCCATGGACAACCTTCCTCCAGGCCTTCCGGTCCTCTAGCATCCTCTGGAGTCCATTTAAACTCATGCCTACTGCTTCAGTGACTCCATCCAGCCACCTCGTTCTCTGTCGTCCCCTTCTTCTTTTGCCCTCCATCGTTCCCAGCATTAGGCTCTTCTCCAGTGAGTCCTTCTTTCTTATTTTTTTTTCTTTTTAAATTTGAATTTATATCCCGCCCTTCTCCGAAGACTCAGGGCGGCTTATATTGTGTTAAGCAATAGTCTTCATCCATTTGTATATTATATACAAAGTCAACTTTTATTGCCCCCAACAATCTGGGTCCTCATTTTACCTACCTTATAAAGGATGGAAGGCTGAGTCAACCTTGGGCCTGGTGGGGCTTGAACCTGCAGTAATTGCAAGCAGCTGTGTTAATAACAGACTGCTTTAGTCTGTTGAGTCACCAGAGGCCCTATGAGGACCTTATGAGGTGGCCAAAGTATTTGAGTTTCCTCTTCAGGATCTGGCCTTCTAAAGAGCAGTCAGGGTTGATCTCCTCTAGGACCGACCGGTTGGATCACCTTGCAGTCCAAGGGACTCGCAGGAATCTTCTCCAGCACCAGAGTTCAAAGGCCTCAATTCTTTGGCGCTCAGTCTGGGACTTTTGTTACCTTTGTAAAAAGAACTCCGGCTGTCCGTACTCCCATTTTTTTCCCTCTTCCCTTCCTTTCCTAGACTTTGCGCCAAGTATTCTATCAACTTCTCAGGGTCATCCTGATGCTACCAGGGAAAGAAGGCGGCGTCTCTCTCCCCATCCCTTCTCAAATCATCGATGCAAGGAAACTGGCCCTCAAGTTCCTCAGGTAAAACTCCACCTTTTCACTTCTTCTGGATTTGTGCAGAACCCCTTTTTTTGGGGAATGGTAGAATAGAGTAGAGTAGAGTAGAATAGAATAGAATAGAATAGAATAGAATAGAATAGGACAATGAATGCAATGGAATGGAACAGAATAGAATAAAATAGAATAGAATAAATAGAATAAGGAATGGAATGAAATGAAATGGAATAGAATTAGAATTAGAATAGAATAGGACAATGAATGCAATGGAATGGAATGGAATAGAATAGAATAAGAATAGAATAGAATAAATAGAATAAGAATAGGGCTATTTACGGGACCGCCTACTGCCACAAACAGCCTCCCACCAACCTGTGCGCTCCCACAGGGAGGGCCTCCTTGGGGTGCCATTGGTGAAACAATGTCGACTGGCGACCCCCAGGGGAAGGGCCTCTGTGGGGGCTCCTGCCCTCTGGAACGAGCTACCTCCGGGGCTTCGCCAACTTCCTGACCTTCGGACCTTCCGCCATGAGCTGAAGACTCTTATTTCATCGAGCAGGGCTAGCCTGATTAAGTAATTTTAAATGGGGTTTTAGTTTTTTGTCTTATTTAGTTTTTTAATATTTTTGGCCACTATTTATATAAATTTTTAGTCTGTTTTTAATGTGTATTTACTGTATCTTTTAATTGGCAGTTAACCGCCCTGAGTCCTTTGGGAGAAGGGCGGTATACAAATGCAATAAATAAATAAATAGAATAGAATAAGAATAGAAATAGAATAGAATAGAATAGAATAGAATAGAATAGAATAGAATAGAATATTTGTAATGGAATTGATTTGATGAGGTTTTTTTATTCTATGTCTAAAAATAAATAAAAATTTTCAAAAAAAGAATAGAATAAAGAGAATAAGAACAGAATAGTATTAGTATTAGTATTTATTAGATTTTTATACCGCCCTTCTCCCGAAGGACTCAGGGCGGTTCACAGCCACAATAAAACAATGACAATTTACAGATAAAAACAGAAATTAAAAAACTTATTATATGTTTGGCAAAAAAATTTAAAACATTATACCGTTAAAAACCCCTTAAAATTTGTATCGAATATAAATATTAAAATTCAAACCCTTTAAAATTTTAAAATTTAAAATTCCTAAGCCAGTCCCGCGCGAATAAATACGTCATAGGACAATGAATGCAATGCAATGGAATAGAATAGAATAGAATAAATAGAATAAGAATAGAAATAGAGTAGAATAGAAATAGAATAGAATAGAATAGAATAGAATAGAATAGAATAGAATAGAATAGAATAGAATATTTGTAATGGAATTGATTTGATGAGGTTTTTTTATTCTATGTCTAAAAATAAATAAAAAATTTCAAAAAAAATAGAATAAAGAGAATAAGAATAGAATAGGACAATGAATGCAATGGAATGGAACAGGATAGAATAAATAGAATAAGAATAGAATAGAACAGAACAAAATAGAATAGAATAGGTCAATGAATGGAATAGAATAGAATTAGAATAGTACAGAATAAGGAAAGAATAGAATAAAATAGAATAGAGTAATATTAGAATAGAACAGAACGGAAGAGAATAAAGAAAGGATAAGGTAGGATAGGATATGGAAGGAACCTTGCAGGTCCTAGTCCAGCCCCCTACTCAAGCAGGAGAACCTATACCATTCCAGATAAGTGACTGTTTAGTCTCTTCTTAAAATGAAGAGGCTCCGTTTTACGACTTTTCTTGCTCCCTTTGTTAAGTGAATCATATCAGTTTGTTAAGTTAGGAAATTGTTAAGTTGGCTTGTCAGAAGGCCACAAAAGGGGATCGCATAAACCCCAGGACGCTGACACCGTCATAAATAAATAGGAACCAGTTGCCAAGCTGGTCTGAATTTCGATCACATGACCGTGGGGATGCTACAGGGGTCTTCGGTGTGAAAAAACGGCCCTACCTTTGAACAGTCACTAAATGAACTGTCGAGGACTACCTCTATTTGTATCTCTCCTATCCAGCTCTCTGACTGAAGAACTGAAAGAAGTTGCCTTCCCCGTACTGAGGATCTTGCTGCAGCATATTTGTGTCAAGGTGAGGTGTGTTCTTTACCTGTCCGTTTGCGGGGGTGGGGGAGGGGGACAGGGATGGAGGAGAATTTTCCTGACTACGCTGTCAACTGAGAACTGATGACTTGGTGTACAGTAGTGGCTGAAATTGTGGAAACCTTTTTGGGAAACGTGTATTTTCTAAAACTAGCTCATAACACCACTTTTTTTTTTTTTTGAGTAGTACCATAAAGTTATATATCAATGGAAAGATAATTTAAATCAAGAATGTAATGCAATAATGTTTATGAAGGATTTGCTATTAGAATAGCAGTTACAGCAGTGGTTCTCAACCTTTATAGTGCTGCGACCCCTTTAATACAATTCCCCACGATGTGGCGACCCCAACCATAAAATTATTTTCGTTTTGAATTTATCGCACCTGAAGCCGTATTGGCTAGCGATCTGAACTGCTCGCAATTGCCTTGAGGACGGAGGCATTAAAGCAGAGACTCCTCCTCTGTTAAGTTTATCGCGCCTGAAGCCAGATTAGGCTAGCGATTGGGAGTGATTGCAGCTGGCTTGAGAGGGAGACATCAGAGCAAAGATTTCTCTCTTTTAAATATCACGCCTGCAGCTGGCTTGTGGACTCAACCATTGGAGCGCAATTCTTCGACTCGCAAGTATACTTCCCATATTTCCGATGTCTTAGGCGACCCCTGGCAAATCATTATTCGACCCTCAATGGGGTCCCGACCCACAGGTTGAGAACCACTGAGTTACAGTATAAAGAAGAAAAGTGAAACACGTAGAAAAAAATGAGATATACAATTATCACCATAGAAAAAATGAGATATACAAAAATGATCACCACAGGAAAAAATGAGATACACAAAAATCATAGAAAAAATGAGATATACAAAAATGATCACCACAGAAAAAACGAGATACACAAAAAGGATCACCATAGAAAAACGAGATATACAAAAATGATCATAGAAAAAACAAGATATACAAAAATGATCACCACGTCAGTTAATACTTCGTTGGGTAACCTTTAGTATGAATGACGGCCTTACAATGTCTTCCCATGGACTGAACCAAGTCTTTTAGTTCTGCAGTTGTTATAATGTGAAAGGATAGGATAGGAATAGAATAGACAGAGATAGAATGGAATGGAATGGAATAGAATAGAATAGAATAGAATAGATTTTTTTATTGGCCAAATGTGATTGGACACAAGGAATTTGTCTTGGTGCATATGCTCTCAGCGTACATAAAAGAAAAGATACCTTCATCAAGGTACAACACTTACAACACTTAATGATAGTCATAGGGTACAAATTTAACACTTAATGTTACAACACTTAATGATAGTCATAGGGTACAAATAAGCAATCAGGAAACAATATCAATATAAATCGTAAGGATACAAGCAACAAAGTTACTGTTATACAGTCATAAATGGAAGGAGATGGGTGATGGGAATGATGAGAAGACTAATAGTGCAGATTTAGTAAATAATCAGGGATTAGCATTAAAACCATTTTAATAATTAAATTGAAATATTGATTAGTATTAAACTGGGGATTCATTTGAGGTGGCCATTTGACTGGGATCTTCTTTCGTGAATCAGTTGTAACGGAAAGGAGGGTATCAATATCCAGTAACCAGCTCAAATTTGAAGATGATTTTTTTTTACATATATATAATGCTCAAATAATTCTTAAAGTAGGAAAAAGATATTGAAAATATATTTGAGAGTACTTGTATTAAGAGAAAGTTAAAGAAAATGATGTATCAATTTAAAGAAAAATTGTTAAAAAGGATGTTTACTAAAGGAAAAAAAATTCTATAAGGGTAGTTTGGAGGGAGGGATCTAAATGTAATAGTGAAATTTAAAGCTTATATATTAAGACAAAGATGTATTAAACACTTTTGATTAAAAAATTTTTAAAAAAGTTTAGTACTTTGAAGCAAAAGAAGGGTGAAAAATGGGGTTTTTTTCCTTGTTTTTCAGTAAGATTTGAAAGAATACAATGAATTTTGTAAATAAAAATGGTGACAGTTCACAAAGAGTACTAGGTGCCAATAGAAATACACATTATTTCCATAGCAAAGAAGATAAAGCAGGAATGGTTAGGTTGATTATTTTATTGAAAGCGGAAAATTTGTATTCATTTGGATGTCACTTCTGGAATTTGTACTTGCGAAGAAAAAAAACGAAGCTTTGACTTTGGTTCTGTTGATTAGAAAGAGTTGGCGTTATAGGAATGGCTAGTTATATAAAGGTAAAGGTTCCCCTCGCACATACGTGCGAGTCGTTGCCGACTCTAGGGAGCGGTGCTCATCTCCGTTTCAAAGCCGAAGAGCCAGCACTGTCCGAAGACATCTCCGTGGTCATGTGGCCGGCATGACTCAACGCCAAAGGCGCACGGAACGCTGTGACCTTCCTACCAAAGGTGGTCCCTATTTTTTCTACTTGCATTTTTACGTGCTTTCGAAACTGCTAGGTTGGCAGAAGCCGGGACAAGTAACAGGAGCTCAGCCCGTTACACGGCAGCACTGGGGATTCGAACTACCGAACTGCTGACCTTTCGATCGACCAGCTCAGCTGTCTTAGCCCCTGAGCCACCGCATCCCTATGGCTAGTTATATATTAATGTGTAAAAGCAAAAAGTTGAGGTTGGAGTGTGTTTATCTTGTACTGTGCTAAGAAGAGTTGGAAGTCAATGTCCCTTTTTCTTTCTTTTTTCTCTTCCCCCTTGTATTTCACATCCCCTTTCCCCCACTCTCTTTCCTTCCCTTAATTTCATATTTTTTCTTCTCTTTGTATTTTATATCATAAAATAAAACCTTAATTTAAAAAAAAAAAAAATAACATCCAGCTCTGGGTGGCATTCACTGCAGAGGAACATCTCATTTCAGCTAAATTTGATCGCTCCCTTTATGCCTTTTCATTCCAGGTTCCGGATAAATCCGAATACCGGACCTACGCAGCATCGTCTTTGTCACAGTTGCTTTACAAACTCCCTTGCGCTGAGCATGCCAGATTCATTGCTTGGCTGTATGGATACTCGCGCAATAACAAGGTGAAGGAATGAACCCAATGAACAAATTTTGGAATTTCCAACCCCATCCAAGAGAGTCAAAACATTACCAGAGTGGATTCTGCACCCAACAGAATTTATCCTTTAACTCAGTGGTAGTCAGCCTGGTCTCTACCGCCCACTAGTGGGCGTTCCAGCTTTCATGGTGGGCGGTAGGGGTTTTGTCTGATACTGCAGCACTTATCCTTTTTCTTAATTTAATCGACTTTCTAAAAAATTTTCATAGCATTATTTAAAAACAGTTTCATTAGGTTTACATAAAATTCCCCGTGACAATTTAAATTTCTGAAAATATACTATTTGTATCGCCCGCGCATAAGTTTAGTTCACGTTACGTAAGTGAAACTAAATGGCGCTATAGTGCGGCTGCAAACAAAAGAGCCTCGTCCCAGAATAGCTCGTGCATCTCCCCCCACACCACCCACCTGTAACAGACAAGCAGAGCTGGTAGCTGGCATCCCCTCCCCAAAACCCAATCCACGATGCACGAGAGGCATGTGCAGACAGTACACGGCGCATTACTGTGGAACCGGTGGGTGGTTAGAAAATTTTACTACTAACAGAGATACAAAAATGAGCGGTAGGTATAAAAAGGTTGACTACCCCTGCTTTAACTGATCGGCCCCTTTGCGATACCAGGGGTCCCCAACCTCCATGCCACGGCCCACTACTAAGGGTTTGGAACTGGGCCATGCAAGCAGTGGGCTAGTGCGTATGTGGCTCAGAGTTTTGCAGACAGCGGGCCGGTATACATACATACATGCGCAGCTTGACCTCTGGAAGTCAGAATGTGGGGCTCATGTACATGCTGACCCGCCACTTGCACAAATTGAGTTGCGCTCCCTGGCCAGCTGCTCGCGTAGCCCGGCTCCCTTCTCCGCACCCGTCGGGCCACCAAACCACAGTGTTTGGGGACTGCTGCGTTATGCGACTTCCGAGGGGGCTGAGTGGTTCAAAAATAAATGAATATGAGCCGTGGTGGAGCAGTGGTCAGAGTGCAGTACTGCAGGCTACTTCTGCTGACTACCGGCTGCCTTGGCAGTTCGAATCTCACCAGGCTCAAGGTTGACTCAGCCTTCCATCCTTCCGAGGTGGGAAAAATGAGGAGCCAGATTGTTGGGGGCAATAGGCGGACTCTAAACCGCTTAGAGAGGGCTGTAAAGCACCGTAAAGCGGCATATAAGTCTATTGCTATTGCTATTGCTAATAGACCTCTTATTTCCTTCCGTAACAGACTTCCTACAGAATATTTGCACTCGACGTAGCCTTGGCTTTGTTAGAACATCCAGAGCGGGTTCAGGACGTCGTTTTAACCGAAGAGGAGCAGGTGTTTCTGAAACACAAATTCCTGGTTCAGGTCATGATCTTCGGCCGGTGTTCGGACAAAGTGCCCACTGTTCGCAGCAAAGCCCTGTCCAGCTTCGCTCAGTGCCTGGAAAACAAAGTTGTCTCAAACGTACAGGACATTCAAGAGCTGTTGCATGGCAGTAAGTATGAGCTCCCAAAAGATAACTGTTACGCATAAAGCAGTAGCACTTAAACTTATATACCGCTTCACAGCGCTTTTACTGCCCTCTCTAAGCAGTTTACAGAGTCATTTTACCGACCTTGGAAGGATGAGTCAATCTTGAGCTGGTCAGAATCAAACTACAGATTCGATCTGCCCAATTGCAGGCAGCCGGCGGTCAGCAGAAGTAGCCTGCAGTACCGCACTCTAACAGCTGCGCCACACACATATATGACCCAGAGAAACATCACAGTCTCGTTTGGATGTAGACATATACATGGCGAAAAAGCAAAAAGAATCCTGCCAATTTACAAGACGGATGGCATCAGGTCACATGAACGCGAGACCCTGTAACCATCATATATACATGCTGGTTGCCAAGCACCTGAATTTTGACCCGGTGCAGTGTAGTACGGAAAACAACCATAAGTAACGCAACTTTGAACCGTCACTGAATGAATGGTTGTGTTGTGCCTCGTCCTCCTCAGCCGGGCCTCTCCCGTCTCCAACCGGTCCTGTTATCAGACTCCGAGTCTGATAATAAAGATGAACGGCCTGTCGTGCCTCCAGCCCCTGGCCCTGGCCCCATGCCCGGAGAGGATGTCAGGAGCGAACAGATAAGCCCAATACAGCTCACTCATACAGTGTGTGTTCCTTCGACACAGCCGTCAGAGCAGGAAGTCAGCCAAGTGGTGCAATTACCCGGACCTGCTCCCTCTGACCCCTCCCTTTCCCAGATGCCAATAGTAGAGACAGCTGAAGAGAATTCACAGTGGGAGGATCCTCGCTTCCGGAGATCTGAGAGGTGACGCCAGCAGAAGGAAGGGAGGGGCAGGCCTGGATAAATGCTGAGTCATGGAGCCACACCCCACAGCCTATATAAAGGACCTGCTTTTGGCATTCCAACCTTGAGTCAAGCAAAGTCTTATCTAATTTACTGAAGTCACAACTTGGACTCCTGCCTGCCCTGAGAAACCTGGAAGGAATTTGACAAGCTGCAGAGGCTTCGTTGCCACGTTTGATACGGACTTCCTAGACCCAGTCGTCGGAGGGGGAGGGGGACACGACAGGTTGTAAGTTAAGGACTACCTGTACAACTCCCTGCCATGAAGGGCTTTTGAGGTTTGTCGCTGCTCTGGTGTGAAATTCACAAGTGAACAGAGTAACGCATCCTCTTCATTTGTCTCCCTCTACAGCCGCTTGTTCTTCCGTCGTGGATGCGAACACCGCTGCTGAAACATTTCTAACCAACGTGGAAGGTAAATAGTCGAGCCTCGTGATAGCAAACCTGCAGCACGCGTGCCAGAGGGGGCACACAGCCCCTTCCCTGATGGCATCAAGTTGCCGCCACAGTTCAGCTCCTTTGCACATGTGCGCGTACTCCCTGCCGGCCAGCTGGTCTGCCGTGCATGCGCAGGTGGGCGGGGCCAGGGGTGAAATGTAAAATTTGTTATTACAGGGTCTGTGGGCGTGGCTTGATGGTGGTGGGGTAATGTGACTGGATGGGCGTGGCCAACTTTTAAAAAAAAAACTTTTAAAAGCATTTTTTTCTACAAAGAGCTTGTAGAAAAAAATGCTTTTAAAAAGCTCCTCTGATGCTCCCAGCTGAGTTGCCTGATCGTCAGGGGCTTTTTTTTTCTTTTAAAAGCATTTTTTTTTCTTGCCTTTAAAAGAAAAGCCTCTGACGATCAGGCAACTCAGCTGGGATCTCCAGAGCCTTTTAAAAGCATTTTTTCTACAACCTCTTTGGCTGAAGCTTTTTTTTCAGCCAAAGAAAAAATGCTTTTAAAAGTTAAAAAAAAAACCCCTCTGATGATCGCGTGGCTCAGCTGGGCATGGCAGGGGGCAGGGATTTTTGCTACTGGTTCTCTGAACCACCCACTACCATCGCTACCGGATTAGGTGATCCGGTCTGAACCGGGAGCATTTCACCCCTGGGCGGGGCGCATGGGCCATGCACACATTTTGGGGGTTCAGGTGTGTGTGCATTCACACTCGTGTGGACTTTGGGCACTCGGTCTGGAAAAGTTAACCATCAATGGTGTAGCCTGCTAGGAGACCAGCCGTCGTGCTCTCTCCCATTCTTTTCTCAATTTTGACGCCTGTTTGAAATATTTCCTGGTGGAAAGAGATCTCCCCACTCAAAAAAATCAGCTTCTTTGAGCAATTGGTTTCTTCCCCTGAAAAACCTTTCCCTGGGTTTTACGATCTTCAAAAGGGAGCCATTTTAGGATTGTTCGGCATCGCTAAGGAGCTTCTGGAAAAAGTAGGAACTCGGCTGAGTTTATAATCGTTCTGGGAGCATCCGTTAAGACTCTTCCGTTTCATTTAACCCATCCATCAAATCTCCTTGAGTAAACATAGCATCGCTCGAAATAATGTGGTCGGTGGTGCAGTCAGTGCGCCCCCCGTTTCTTCTTTGTCTTCTCCCACTGTTCCCCACCTTGAATTCTTTCTCTTGAAGACGTGTCGCAGTTTGTCACTCTAGCAGCAGAATAACGCAACATCGGTCTCGTTTCTGAGGCTGCGGCATCATATTTGCGCCTACACCTTTGAGAATTTCCCCCAGTTGGTTTAATCCCTGCCCGCTCCTGTGAGTAATAAATCTACTTGCCCTGATTCTCGGGTTTTCTGAAATAACTTATTGAGGGGGGGGGGGCTTCTTTTAAAGGTCGTACCAGCCACCAGCTGAAGACATTCCCAACCTTCAAAACCATCGAAGTGACCCACGAACGGGATTCCACCGAGTTTGATGGTACGCCGGGGTTTAAAATGGGGCGTGTCTTTTCCTGTATTGTCTTTTAAAGAAAGAGAGAAGGAGGGAGAGGATAATTTT
This sequence comes from Ahaetulla prasina, assembly GCF_028640845.1. Lineage (NCBI taxonomy): Eukaryota > Metazoa > Chordata > Lepidosauria > Squamata > Colubridae > Ahaetulla > Ahaetulla prasina. The sequence goes on from NC_080547.1 coordinate 15,433,456, forward strand.
ATGTGGTGTTTTAATTTGGGTTTAAAAGAAAGGAAGATTGAGGAAAAGGGCAATGATGAATTAATTTAGGAAGAAAAGGCCTGAAAAAGATGAGGGAATGTTGTCTCAAAGGTGCTTTTTCAAGAGGCAACTGGACTTTCTGGTTTTTCTTTGAAGACATTTCGCTTCTCACCCAAGAAGCTTCTTCAACTCTGACTGGATGGTGGGGAATGGAAGGATTTATACTCCTTAGTATAAAGGAGTATAAAGAAGTAAAAATCCTTCCTTTCCTCACCATCCAGTCCGAGCGGAAGAGGTTTCTTCGATGAGAAGAGAAACATCTTCAAAGAAAAACCAGAAAGTCCAGTTGCCTCTTGAAAAAGCACCTTTGGGATAACCATGACCTGGATGACTGAGAATCTCCACAGCCCTGAGGGAATATTAAAAGAGCGCATCCCAGATCTGGAGACACATGAATTGTCTAACATACCAAATTTGAAAACAAAGAAATAAAAATTAAATAAATAAAAAAGCTGTGGGGTGTTTTTTTTTTGGCCAAAGATTTGAATTATTAACTTATAAGGTAGAGGTTCCCCTTGCACATATGTGCTAGCCGTTGCCGACTCTAGGGGGCGGTGCTCATCTCCGTTTCAAAGCCGAAGAGCCAGCGCTGTCCGAAGACGTCTCAGTGGTCATGTGGCCGGCATGACTCAACGCCAAAGGCGCACGGAACGCTGTTACCTTCCCACCAAAGGTGGTCCCTATTTTTTCTACTTGCATTTTTTTACATTCTTTCGAACTGCTAGGTTGGCAGAAGCTGGGACAAATAACGGGAGCTCGGCCCATTACGCGGCACTAGGGTTTCGAACCGCTGAACTGCTGGCCTTTCGATCGACAAGCTCAGCGACTTAGCCACTGAGCCACCGCGTCCCTTTTATTAACTTATAGACAGCTTCCAAAATTGGGTTCCAGGGCTGGAAGTTGCCCACCCTGTCATGCGTTAAATGTTAAACGCTTCTGATGTTCAACTGAGCACCCGGCAGTTTTGAGAAATCTCCCATTTTCCCTATTTCCACAGGAAAAGAAATTATGGCCATCCTGAGGCAGAGAGCTATAGATGAGAAGATCAATGTGAGGAAATCGGCCCTCCAGGTAGGTATCTCACCTCTTCTGCTCCTGTCCAGGCCGATCGAGGTTCTTTAAAAGTAACGTCGTAGAACAGAACACAAAAACCTGCAAGAGGGTACAGTTTTTCCATGGTTCCTTTTAACCAGCAGGAGGCTTAGAGGCCAAATAAGTCCTTCAGAAAACACAAGGCTGGGGTCGGTTTGCTCAAACACCCCCACCCCAGAATTGGCAGAAATGAAAACACTGGACCGCCAACCCATTTGGCGCAACCCTATTTTTAACCATCACTTTCACGGTCTGAAAAACCTAAGGATGGCATGTCTATGGAGATTCTCAGTCATCCAGGTCACGGTTGTTATATTTCTTAAAGAGCCGACTGGACTTTCTGGTTTTTCTTTGAAGAGGTTTCGCTTCTCATCCGAGAAGCTTCTCCAGCTCTGACTGGATGGTGGGGAATAAAAAGTCAGAGCTGAAGAAGCTTCTCGAATGTGCCTAACGGTAGGACTAGAATTCACAGTCTCCTGGTTTCTAGGCCAGCATTTTCGCCACTGCGCCATTATAGCTACCATTTCTCATTGATTTTTACTAGCCATATATCGCTTTGTGTTTCCTTGGTCCACCAGTTGGAGGCAAGTATTTCATTTCAGTGGTTGTAGCTCCACTCCATTTTACTGTATTTTTCGGACTATAAGATGCACTTTTTTGTCTCCCAAAAGTGGGTGTCTGTATGTCTTATAGACCAAATATTGCTGAAGCCCCGCTCACCCGCTGGCTGTTTTTTGGCCTCCTCATGGCCCGTTTTCGGGCCTTTTTTTGGCCTGTTTTTGAAGCTTTTTTCGGCCCATTTTTTTCGTGAAAAAACAAGCCAAAAAAAAGCCTCAAACAGGCTGAAAAAAAGCCTCAAACAGGCTGGAAAAAAGCCTCAAAAATGGGCCAAAAAAAAGCTTCGAAAAAGAGCTGAAAAAAGCCCTGAAAACAGGCTGATAAAGGGCCTGAAAAAACGGCCAAAAATGGGGTGCGCTGATGCTAAAACCTTTTCTTATTGTTGTTTTCCTATTCTAGGTCCGTCTTATAGTCAGGTGCATTTTATAGTCCGAAAAATACGGTATTTTTTTTTTTATCCCCGTAGTGTTCTGGCTTCGGCTGCCGTTGAGCAGAGTTAATGGTTAACGTTTGAAGCCTGCTGTTCCATCACCTGCTGGAGAATAAATCTGGAATCTCTGCAAAATGCAGGTGTTCATTACTGTCACTGCTGCCATCCTTCTTCCTTCTGCCTCCTCTACATTTACTCCGTAATTTGCAACTAAAGGTGTATAAATTCATAACCGGCGTTCCTCGTGGGCCATATGTCTAAATTAGCCCAATTGTTTTCTTATCGATATCGAGAATTCCCCTCCCTAAGAGTGACAAGTGAGTGAAAAACGATGGGCGGGTGGAGGGGGGGGGGAGGGAAACGTGACCTTAACTTAGGCAAGTACCGGCTCTCCTGCCGAGAGATTTATTACTAGGTAATGAAAGACGTACGCTTGGATAAATCACTTTTAAACATTGAAACCCTCCCGTGTTTAGAATATTTATAAGGGTGTAATGAATTTGGATGGCGAGGTAATGAATGAGCACCCACCTGAATGCAAAGTGGCGCAACATCCTGGTTTCCTTGAATATTGTAGATTTCGCTAGTTTATTTTACGGCTTTGATGCATCCCTCCCCACAATTGGCAAGAAAGAGAGGGGGCCATTATAACGGCTATGGAATTATATATCTTAAGAGCTTTGTTCCTCTTTCGATCACCAAATTTTACAACTCACTATATCGACAATCTTTGGCAATACTTCTCTCTTCGTCTATGGAGATTCCCAGGCATCCAGACAAATTAGAATTTAGAATAACAGAGTTGGAAGGGACCTTGGAGGTCTTCTAGTCCAACCCCCTGATTAGGCAGGAAACCCTACACCACTTCGGACACATCCAGGTCCCCGTTGTCCCAAAGGTGCTTTTTTTTTTTTCTTTCAAGAGGCAACTGGACTTTCTGGTTTTTCTTGGAAGACGTTTCGTTTCTCATCCAAGAAGCTTCTTCAAGTGTCCTCAACGACCCACTAAACCAGTGGTTCTCAACCTTTATAGTGCTGCGACCCCTTTAATACAATTCCCCACGATGTGGCGACCCCAACCGTAAAATTATTTTCGTTTTGAATTTATCGCGCCTGAAGCCGTATTGGCTAGCGATCTGAACTGTTTGCGATTGCCTTGAGGACGGAGGCATTAAAGTGGAGACTCCTCCCCTATTAAGTTTATCGCGCCTGAAGCCAGATTAGGCTAGCGATTGGGAGTGACTGCAGCTGGCTTGAGAGGGAGACATCAGAGCAAAGATTTCTCTCTTTTTTAATTCATCGCGCCTGAAGCCGAATTCGGCTAGCGATTTGAAGAGCCTGCAGCTGGCTTGTGGAGTCAATCATTGGAGCGCGATTCTTCGACTCGCAAGTATACTTCCCATATTTCCGATGGTCTCAGGCGACCCCTGGCAAATCGTCATTCGACCCCCAACGGGGTCGCAACCCACAGGTTGAGAACCGCTGCACTAAACGGATGCAAATGACCAGCTTGTCTGCAAGGCGTATAAATCCTTCCATTCCCCCACCATCCAGTCAGAGCTGAAGAAGCTTCTTGGATGAGAAGCGAAACATCTTCAAAGAAAAAGCAGAAAGTCCAGTTGCCTCTTGGAAAAACAAAGCACCTTTGGGAGTGCTTCTCTCTTTATTTAATTTTTTTTTTTTTTGAAGGTTGTGTCAATTTCGTCTCTAAAACTGATGCGTCGTGTGAAGTCTCGGGGGGGTTAAAAATAAAAAGATACGGATTCCCATATAAAGCAGAATTGAAAATGGGAGCTCTGTCCAGTCCGGAGATATCATCACATTGCCATAATGTCATGCTTTGTCACGCTTGGAATCCTAAAGTGATGGAAGTGATGAAAATGAAAATGCCAAAAAAAGCCAACACAGTTCTGGGCTGCATAAACAGAGGGATAGACTCAAGATCACGTGAAGTGTTAATACCACTTTATAATGCCTTGGTAAGGCCACACTTGGAATACTTCATTCAGTTTTGGTCGCCGCGATGTAAAAAAGATGTTGAGACTCTAGAAAGAGTGCCGAGAAGAGCAACAAAGATGATTAGGGGACTGGAGGCTAAAACGTATGAAGAACCATTGCAGGAACTGGGTATGTCTAGTTTAATGAAAAGAAGGACCAGGGGACACATGATAGCAGTGTTCCAATATCTCAGGGGCTGCCCCAAAGAAGAGGGAGTCAAGCTATTCTCCAAAGCACCTGAAGGCAGGACAAGAACCAATGGGTGGAAACTAATCAAGGAGAGAAACAACCTAGAACAACTGAGAAGTTTCCTGACAATTAGAACAATTAAACAGTGGAAGGACTTCTCTCCAGAAGTTATGGGTTCCCCATCACTCAAGAGGAGATTGGACAACCGTTTGTCTGAAATTGTATAGGCCCTATACTATAGGGTTTCTTGAGCAGTGGGACGGGGGGTTTTCTGAGCAGGGAGTTGGACTAGAAGACCTCCAAGGTCCCTTCTAATGTATTCTGTTATTCATAGAATATATGCAAATATATCAGTGAAAACATGGAGGTTCAATTTCTCTGGCTCAGATTTACTATATTCCATATACCTTACACTCCATAGAAAACTAGAGCATTATTTGAAAGAGCTTCCTAGAATAGAATAGAATAGAATAGAATAGAATAGAATAGAATAGAATAGAATAGAATAGAATAGTGAATGGAATAGAATAGAATAGAATAGAATAGAATAGAATAGAATAGAATAGAATAGAATAGAATAGAATAGAATAGAATAGAATAGAATAGAATAGTGAATGGAATAGAATAGAATATGGACTGGAATAGAATGGAATGGAATAGAATAGAATAGAATAGTGAATGGAATAGAATATGGAATAGAATAGAATAGAATAGAATAGAATAGAATAGAATAGAATAGTGAATGGAATAGAATAGAATAGAGTAGAATAGAATAGAATAGTGAATGGAATAGAATAGAATAGAATAGAATAGAATAGAATAGTGAATGGAATAGAATAGAATAGAATAGAATAGAATAGAATAGAATAGAATAGTGAATGGAATAGAAGAATATGGACTGGAATAGAATAGAATAGAATAGAATAGTGAATGGAATAGAATATGGAATAGAATAGAATAGAATAGAATAGAATAGTGAATGGAATGGAATGGAATAGAATAGAATAGAATAGAATAGAATAACAGAGTTGGAAGGGACCTTGGAGGTCTTCTAGTCCAACCCCCTGCTCAGATAGAAAATCCTACACCACTTCAGACAAATGGTTATCCAACATCTTCTTAAAAACTTCCAGTGTTGGAGCATTCACAACCTTTGGAGGCAAGTTGTTCCATTGATTAATTGTTCTGACTATCAGGATATTTCTCCTTAGTTCTAAGTTGCTTCTCTCCTTGATGAGTTTCCACCCGTTGCTTCTTGTCCTGCCCTCAGGTGCTTTGGAGAATAGCTTGACTCCCTCTTCTTTGGGGCAAACCCTGAGATATTGGAAGACTGCTATCATATCACCCCTCGTCCTCCTTTTCATAGCAGTTTGGTCTTTTGTGTCTCTTGCTCTGAGTTGAGTTCCAAGATCAGCTTTTTTCAACTCTTTGGATTTTTTATCGAAAATGGCTACAGCTGGGAAAAAACTTACCCTATTTATCTTTTTCCCATCCCCGCCTCTTTCCCCTCTGTTGTTTGATGTCCAGGTGTTGACCAGAATTTTGAAGCACACCGTGGTCCCGTGTACCTCAGAAGACCTGTCCACCATCCAGGATCGTTGTCGTGATCCGGCTATCTCCGTGAGGAAGTTAGCGCTGCAGTCTATTACGGAGCTCTTACAAGTAAAGTGGTAACTTTTGACCCCCTTCTTAGCCTTCCCTTCCCCCAAATCCTAGGAGATTATACTAAATCCTTGGAATTTGGGACCCAGGGCCCAAGGTATTTGACAGAGCCCCCTTTCCTAGCTGTTGTGGCCTGCCAGCGGATCTGGCAGCAGATTCGGATAGTGAGGAGGTTGGAGAGGAACATGGGGAAGTCCTAGAGTCTGGGAAAGCTCTGACGGGTGCTCTGCGTCTGAGGCAGAGAGGGGGCCAGGGCCGTATGCCAGTTATCTGCTGCCTTTGGAGTCAGACATCAGTGAGGCAGACAAACAGCTGGAGCCTGTTCCTGTTCTGTCTCCCCCCCAACCACAACCAAGAAGACACGCGAGCTGACTATATTTGCCAGCAATATATTCCTACGACAGATATCAGTTCTGGCAACGAACCTGTGATTGCCTGCCAAGTTCTCTTATCTCCTCAGAAGCCAGCGTAACTGCAGTTTGTTGCTGGAGCAACCAAGAGTTCAGAAATAAACAGAAATCCAGAAGCCAAATTCTTAGTCTCGAAATATTGCAGCCAAAGTTTCCAAGAGTCAGTTTTTGTCCGTCACAAGAAGCTATAGAGCAGCTCCTCCTGCTTTTATACCCTGTGGGGTGTGGCTCCGTGACTCAGCACTCTCTAGGCCTGCCCCACCCCTTCTTTTGTTCTTCCCGCCTCTCCTTTCTGCGATGCCTGAAATTTAACTAGGACTGATTGTCAGCAGCTGGGTCTTGAAATATTGCCTGGGAGGGGGAAGGTACGGGAGAAAGAGGCCTTGTCATCTCCTCCACCTGGCCTGCCTCTGAAACCTGGAGCGGAGCCAGAGAGGAATGTCTTGCAGAGGGATGCCCTGTCGGCTCTTCCCCCCTGAGTCACTCTCTTCCAAGAGGCCAGGCTTGGGAACCAAAGACAACAGTTCCCAGTGTGCGCATGTGCAGAGTTGTCAGATGAAGGGAACCGCTAAATAACAAGGGTCGACTTGGGAGTAAGGCCATAGGTGGCCCCTCCCAGAGGCAATAAAAGAGGAGCGAAAGGGGAGTGGCGTTTGCAGGAGACAATTAGTTCATTACTGAATTCTTACCAAGTATTATGGCGTCTGAAAGATATCGGCCTGGCCGCTCTCCAAGCCTGATCAAGGTCGGTAATTGTAAACTATCTTGAAAGACTGTGGGAGAGAAAAGACTTCGCTAGAGAGGAATTCACTATAAATTAAATAAAAGGGTTTTTTGTCCGGACGAGAACTCGGGAGTTGAAGTCCACAAGTCTTAAAGCTGCCAAGTTTGAAGACCTCTAATCTAGTCCAACCCTCTGCTCAAGGCAGGAGACCTTACACCATCCCGATCAAATATAAATTGAAGGAATGAATTGATCCGTTAATCCATACTATTGCTGACCTCTGCTTCTAACGGGTTCTGGATCCCTGGTCTAAGAAGATACACATCCTGCTTTCGTTTTTTTCTATAGGCTTTTGGTCTCATCCAACATGGCTGTCCAGAAGACTCTAGAAAGAGTGCACAGAAGAGCAACGAAAATGATTAGGGGGACTGGAGGCTAAAACATATGAAGAATGGTTGCAGGAACTGGGCATGGCTAGTCTAGTGAAGAGAAGGACCAGGGGAGACAGGATAGCGGGGTTCCAATATTTGAAAGGCTGCCACAGAAAGGAAAGGGTCAAACTATTCTAAAAGGCACCCGAAGGCCAGACAAGGAATAATGGATGGAAACTGAACAAGGAGAGATTCAACCTGGAAATAAGGAGAACTTTTCTGACAGTGAGAACAACCAACTAATGGAACAGAAGTTGCCTTCAGAAGTTGTGGGAACTTCGTCACTGGAGGCTTTCAAGAAGAGATTGGACTGCCGTTTGTCAGAAATGGTGTAGGGTCTCCTGCTTGGGCCGGGGGTGGGGGGTTGGACTAGATGACCTACAAGGTCTCTTCCAACTCTTGTTAAATCTCAGCACGAGTTGCCGTGTGCGAATAGGCAGGCAATATAAATTTCTGAGAATCAAAATAAAATAAACGCGATTGGGCCAGCCGAGCTTTCTAACCAACATGTCTCTTCTCCTTCTTACAGTCACAGCCGAAGAACCTTCTGATGCAGAAGGCCTGGCTCATGGGGGTCATCCCTGTTGTTATGGACTGCGAGACCTCTGTGCAGGAGAAGGTCCTGGAGTGCGTGGATCACCTCTTGCTCCAGCAAATAAAGCCCTGCCATAAATTCATGCTTCAAGACAAGGACCAAGTGCTGGCCTGGGATCTCCTTACGTTGCTCACAAAAGAGAGTCAAGAGCTGAGGTAGAGTTTCCTATGTCTGGCTGCGCCCCTAATCTGGCTCCCCTCTAATCTTTGTATTTGTTAGTTGCGAAGTCGTGTCCTACCCATCGCGACCCCATGGACAACATTCCTCCAGGCCTTCCTGTCCTCTACCATCCTCTGGAGTCCATTTAAACTCATGCCTACTGCTTCAGTGACTCCATCCAGCCACCTCGTTCTCTTCCATCCCGTTCTTCTTTTGCCCTCAACCATTCCCAGCATTAGGCTCTTCTCCAGTGAGTCCTTCCTTCTCATTAGGTCACCAAAGTATTTGAGTTTCATCTTCAGGATCTGGCCTTCTAAAGAGCAGTCAGGGTTGATCTCCTTTAGGACTGACTTGTTTGTTCGCCTTGCAGTCCGAGGGACTCGCAGGAGTCTTCTAATCTTAGGCACAATAATCTTAGGCACAATATTTCAAAGGTGATAGATAGATAGATAGATAGATAGATAGATAGATAGATAGATAGATAGATAGATAGATAGATAGATAGATAGATGATGGATGGACAGATGGAGAGAGAGAGAGACAGAGATAAGATGATGAATAGAGATAGATAGATAGATAGATAGATAGATAGATAGATAGATAGATAGATAGATAGATAGATAGACAGACAGACAGACAGACAGACAGACATTTCTCCTAGAAGCACGAAGCTGTAAACACCTAGCCTGAAGATGACGAATGGGATTTCATCGAAACGTTGCCAAGAACTCTGGGGCCTCTGGTGGCTCAGCAGACTAAGTCTGTCTGTTATTAACACAGCTGCTTGCAATTACTGCAAGTTCAAGTCCCACCAGGCCCAAGGTTGACTCAGCCTTCCATCCTTTATAAGGTAGGTAAAATGAGGACCCAGATTGTTGGGGGCAATAAAAGTTGACTTTGTATATAATATACAAATGGATGAAGACTATTGCTTAACACTGTGTAAGCCGCCCTGAGTCTTCGGAGAAGGGCGGGATATAAATTCAAATTTTTTAAAAAAAAGACACTTCTAATTTTACGTGGGAGAAAACCCGAATAACCAAAGACCTACATAGATAGATAGATAGATAGATAGATAGATAGATAGATAGATAGATAGATAGATATAGAGATAGAGATAGATAGATAGATAGATAGATAGATAGACAGACAGACAGACAGACAGACATTTCTCCTAGAAGCACGAAGCTGTAAACACCTAGCCTGAAGATGACGAATGGGATTTCATCGAAACGTTGCCAAGAACTCTGGGGCCTCTGGTGGCTCAGCAGACTAAGTCTGTCTGTTATTAACACAGCTGCTTGCAATTACTGCAAGTTCAAGTCCCACCAGGCCCAAGGTTGACTCAGCCTTCCATCCTTTATAAGGTAGGTAAAATGAGGACCCAGATTGTTGGGGGCAATAAAGTTGACTTTGTATATAATATACAAATGGATGAAGACTATTGCTTAACACTGTGTAAGCCGCCCTGAGTCTTCGAAGAAGAGGGGGATATAAATTCAAATTTTTTAAAAAAAAGACACTTCTAATTTTAGGTGGGAGAGAACCCGAATAACCAAAGACCTACATAGATAGATAGATAGATAGATAGATAGATAGATAGATAGATAGATAGATAGATAGATAGATAGATAGATAGATAGATAGATAGATAGATAGACAGACAGACAGACAGACAGACATTTCTCCTAGAAGCACGAAGCTGTAAACACCTAGCCTGAAGATGACGAATGGGATTTCATCGAAACGTTGCCAAGACCTCTGGGGCCTCTGGTGGCTCAGCAGACTAAGTCTGTCTGTTATTAACACAGCTGCTTGCAATTACTGCAAGTTCAAGTCCCACCAGGCCCAAGGTTGACTCAGCCTTCCATCCTTTATAAGGTAGGTAAAATGAGGACCCAGATTGTTGGGGGCAATAAAGTTGACTTTGTATATAATATACAAATGGATGAAGACTATTGCTTAACACTGTGTAAGCCGCCCTGAGTCTTCGGAGAAGGGCGGGATATAAATTCAAATTTTTAAAAAAAAAGACACTTCTAATTTTACGTGGGAGAAAACCCGAATAACCAAAGACCTACATAGATAGATAGATAGATAGATAGATAGATAGATAGATAGATAGATAGATAGATATAGAGATAGAGATAGATAGATAGATAGATAGATAGATAGATAGATAGACAGATAATAGAGATAGAGATAGATAGATAGATAGATAGATAGATAGATAGATAGATAGATAGATAGATAGATAGACATTTCTCCTAGAAGCACGAAGCTGTAAACACCTAGCCTGAAGATGACGAATGGGATTTCATCGAAACATTGCCAAGAACTCTGGGGCCTCTGGTGGCTCAGCAGACTAAGTCTGTCTGTTATTAACACAGCTGCTTGCAATTTCCTCAAGTTCTAGTCCCACCAGGCCCAAGGTTGACTCAGCCTTCCATCCTTTATAAGGTAGGTAAAATGAGGACCCAGATTGTTGGGGGCAATAAAGTTGACTTTGTATATAATATACAAATGGATGAAAACTATTGCTAACATAGTGTAAGCCGCCCTGAGTCTTCGGAGAAGGGCGGGATATAAATTCAAATTTAAAAAAAAAAAAGACACTTCTAATTTTACGTGGGAGAAAACCCGAGTAACCAAAGAACTACATAGATAGATAGATAGATAGATAGATAGATAGATAGATAGATAGATAGATAGATAGATTTTCTATTAAATACATTTCTTACTGTCCTTCCATTTTTGTGCAGACCCTTGTTTTTTTTAATCCACAGAAATGGCTAATATGCTAATTAGAAATTTTCCTCCCTCCTTCAGACAATATTCATCATTACTGAGCTCAGCTTGTTTCCCTGCCTACAACTCTGAGCATTTATTCCATAGTGTCTTTCTTCCTCCCTCCCTCTCTCCTTCTCTCCCTCTCTCTCTCTCTCTCTCTTTTCTTCAGATTTTACAGGAAGCAAAATAAGGGGTTGAGGTGCAGCTTCTGGAATGACAGGAACATATGCTGAATTAAAAACAGCATCTGTTTATTAGTTAACAGCATGTAACAGCTTCCGAAATAGAACATGTTGTGTTAGGATGGATGATACCATCAAACCATTCCTAATTTTGGCCTGCGGATGAGACACTTGGAATTTTTACATTGCCTGGGTGGTTTCTGAATCATTTCAGTATTTGTCGTCCTATTTTTGAGACAAGTATACGGGAGGAAGACAGGTTTTTGGCACCCAGGAATAACATTTTTGAAGTTTAAAGTGTCGTGGGTGACACACGAGAAAGATGAAGGAACTAAATCCAGATATTGCTTAGTCATTAAAAAAAAAAAAAAGTGTAGAAAACTTTGGACGTGCCAAAATTTAATTTCGGAGCCTCGGGTTTCCGGATCTGCTTTTGTGAATCTGATAAACGGTGTTGTGTCTGCACCTCCCGAGCCAGGCTCCCTGCCCGAAAGTGACTTGGAAAGTGAGGGGGAAGTGCCATCAGGACTTACCCCGGGAGCACCAGCTTCCCTGGCTCAGCTCCAGGAGCCAGAGACAGGCCAGGTGGAGGAGATAATGAGGCCTCCGTCCCCTGATTCTTTCCCTCCCCAGGCCACGCCTCTAAACCCAGCTGATGGCAATCAGGCCTGGCTGGACCCTAGGTTTCGTAGGCAGGAGAGGCGGGAACAACAGAAGCAGGGGTGGGGCAGACCTAGGAAGTGCTGAGTCATGGAGCCACACCCCACAGGATATAAAACCAGCGAGAGCTGCTATGCCTCTTCGTAGCAGGCAAAATCAACTGCTTAATTAACAGCTGAAGTACTGTTTGTTCCTGGGCGACTCATCGGCATCAAGGGAGATAATAGAGTCACTTGGCAGACGCTCGCTACTTTGCTGCCAGAGCTGATAGTGCCAGCTAATTAAGACATCGGTCGGACAGAGGCGAGGGGGGACAGAACAAACGGGTTGTATCAATGTTGCATATTACTTTGAAGGAGGCTCTGGTAATCTGTGTGTATGGAATGCACCTAGTTCTTTGCACCTTGGCCCATAGAGATTAAAAACAGCTCTTGCCTTTGTTGTAAGTTAAGTTAGGCTTCTGTAGTTTGTGAACCCGAAACTTTGGATAGCATGCATCAGCAATAGGCTTATATACCACTTTACAGCCCTCTCTAAGTGATTTACAGAGTCAGCATATTTGCCCCCCCCCCCTCCCCCAACAATCTGGGTCCTCATTTTACCGGCCTCGGAAGGATGGAAGCCTGAGTCAACCTTGACACAGGGGTGAAATGCTCCCGGTTCGGACCGGATCGGTTGATCCGGTAGCGATGGCGGTGGGCGGTTCGGAGAACCGGTAGCAAAAATCCCTGCCCCTGCCCCCCCCCATGCCCAGCTGAGTCGCGCAATCATCAGAGGTTTTTTTTTTTTTACTTTTAAAAGCATTTTTCTTCAGCTGAAAAAATGCTTTTAAAAGTTAAAAAAAAAAAAGCCTCTGATGATCGTGCGGCTCAGCTGGAATCATTACAGCCTTTTAAAAGCATTTTTTCTACAACCTCTTCGGCTGAAGAGGCTGTAAAAATGCTTTTAATAGGTTGTGACGATCAGGCAACTCAGCTGGGATCAGCTGAAGAGATGGTAGAAAAAATGCTTTTAAAAGTTTTTTGGTTTTTTTTTAAAGTTGGTCATGCCCACCCAGTCACATTAACCCCCCCCCAAGCCACGCCCACAGATCCGGTAGTAACAAATTTTACATTTCACCACCGCCTTGACTCCCATCAGATTCGAACGAAGATTGAGCTACAATACTACATTCTAACCACCGTGCCACCAGGACTCCTAGTTAGATTAATTACATCCATCCTACATTAGGTTTATTAAAATAAGCTAGCTTCATTAATCAACCTCTTTTCACGCATCTTAGTTAAAAGGTTGCAGTTTCTCTGGACAAAACGAACAGCAAGTTAATGGAGTTTGGCATTCTGGCAATGGTGAAATTCAGTGACCGTGGCATCCCCCGAATGCAAAAGGCCCTTATGATTGATTGTTCTCTCTCTCTCTCTCTCTCTCTCTCTCTCTCAGCCGCTATTTAAGCAAAGCTTTCCACATTTTGGCTCAGAAGAACAAATTCTCCTCTTCGTTCATTAACGGCGTCATCTCCCACACCGAAACCGAGCGTTCCGCAGCTGCTTGGATGTTATTGGCAAAAGTGGCTGGTTCCTCACCCAAGTTGGACTATTCCAAAATCACTGATGCCTGGGACAGCATCAGCAGGTGAGTGAAATCTCGCGCGAAAGCAGGAGCAAGCACATGGCTGGAGTTAAAATATAGAATAGAATAGAATAGAATATTTTTATTTATAGACTGCCCTTCTCCCGAAGGACTCAGGGCGGTGTACAGCCAAGAATAAAATACAGAAAGAAAACAACAATACAAAACTAAAAACAACCCTTAAAAAACCTATTTGATATGGCTACTTATAGATAAAATATTACCCTCTAAAATTTACAAAAAATTTAAAACCCATAAAATCAATTTGATAATTTAAAATTTAAGCGAGTCCAGCAAGACGAAATAAGTAGGTTTTAAGTTCGCGGCGGAAGGTCCTAAGGTCAGGTATTTGTCGGAGTCCAGGGGGAAGCTCGTTCCATAGGGTAGGAGCCCCCACAGAGAAGGCCCTCCCCCTGGGGGCCGCCAGCCGACATTGCTTGACTGACGGCACCCTGAGGAGCCCCTCTCTGTGAGAGCGCACCGGTCATTGGGAGATAGACGTTGGCAGTAGACGGTCCCGTAGGTATCCCTGTCCTAAGCCATGAAGCGCTTTAAAGATAGTAACTAACACCTTGAAGCGCACCTGGAAGACAACAGGCAGCCAGTGCAGTCTGCGCAGGATAGGTGTTACATGGCATGGTTATATGACAATCAGTGCTTCCTCTGATTTTGGCCTAACACCGAGGGCTCCAAACTTATCAACCCTGAAGCTGACCTGACCGAGGCCATTTTGAGGCTTTAGGGTTGCCACACTGGAGCTGAGGGATGGGGTGATGGTGGAAATAGAGATAGTTGGGGTATGTAGGCAAAGCAAAATAATTTCACCTGAGAACCAAGGACATTCCCACCGGTGGTCGGAGAGAGAAGTGAAGTTACCAGGCAACCAGACAGTACCTTTACTGGACCATGTGATTGATTGTTTGGGGAAGGGGGGAAACTTTTAATTAGGTGAAAACCGCGGGAACATTCAGAGTCGGTTTTCACCAGCCTGTGCCAATATGATATATCCAATAAAACTATTCTTGGAGGAATCTGCCTGCCACAGAGTTCTGGTTGCTATGGGTGTATTACTTGGAACCCTGACAGCAACTTTTAAGACTTATGAACTTTTTTAAAAATGTATTTACATTTATATCCCGTCCTTCTCCGAAGACTCAGGGCGGCTTACATTGTGTAAGGCAATAGTCTCATTCTATTTGTATATATTTACAAAGTCAACTTTTATTGCCCCCCCAACAATCTGGGTCCTCATTTTACTTACCTTATAAAGGATGGAAGGCTGAGTCAACCTTGGGCCTGGTGGGACTCGAGCCTGCAGTAATTGCAAGCAGCTGTCTTTAAAAACAGGCTGTCTTACAGCCTGAGCCACACCGCAGCACAACTTCAACTCCCAGAATTCCTCAGTCTGGCTGAAGAATTCTGGGAGTTGAAGTCCACAAGTCTTAAAGTTCCCAAGTTTGGGGACCCCTGGCCTAGCATGTTGACCCCAGGCATTGGTTTATGGCCCAGGGTCAAATGAGCCCTGGTACAAATGAGCCACGTGAATCTAGATGCTTTCAATCATGAGTGAGAAGTGGACTCATTGATCACTTCATTCTTCTCCATTTTCCAGACAGCCCGAAGCCAACCTGGAGACCATGGTGCACATCCTCAGTGTGATTGGAAATGTTGCCAGACACCTGCCTAACAGCATCCAGAGCAGGCTAATGAGTGAGAACTCACTAAATAGTCATTTGGGAGGGTACTTTTCTGAAAGCAACGGTCTATCTTATACATTCTTCTTTGTGGTGACACGGAAGGATTGTCTATGCCCCGCAACCAGTGAAGAAATGCTACCAGTTCGCACCGGTTCAGGAGAACTGATAGTGATAAAAACTACCGATTCAGGCGAACCGGTATTAAAAGAAAGCTAACGGTTCCTCTGAACCAGTATTTCCGACGGTCAGCTGTGCCGCGTGATTTAAAATTGCTACAGAGCAGGAAATCCTGCTTTCTAGTAAATAAATTGTACAGCACAGCTGATTCCCCCTCTCGCTGTTCTACTTTTTTTATTATTATTATTTGCATTTATATCCCGCCCTTCTCCGAAGACTCAGGGCGGCTTATACTATGTTAGCAATAGTCTTCATCCTATTTGTATATTTATATACAAAATCAACTTATTGCCCCAAACAATCTGGGTCCTCATTTTACCTACCTTATAAAGGATGGAAGGCTAAGTCAACCTTGGGCCTGGTGGGACTAGAACCTGCAGTAATTGCAAGCAGCTGCTGTTAATAACAGACTGCATTAGCAGTCTGAGCCGCAGAGGCCCCTTACTTACCTTGCCAAGCCTCCTTTTTCTGTCGTTTGGTGTGCACTGCACATGTTTGGCACACATGCGCAGCCAGTGAACCGGTGGCAAACCGGTTCAGATTTCACCACCGCCCGCAATGCCCATTTACTCTGGGGGGGTTGGCCTTCTTTTGCAGATGATCTCAAATGTTGGCTGCAAGACTTCCAGTGTCCTTTGGAGGCGATCAGCTCAGCTATCGAAACTCTGCAGAAACTTAGCCAGGCCGTCACAGATGCCCCAAAGGAGATGCAGGTGAGACTCGCCGAGTCTTCTTCAAAACTCTGGATTTTATGTCCCAAATGTGCCTTTTTTCAGGAGGCAACTGGACTTCGTTTTTTTTTTCTTTGAAGATGTTTCACTTCTCTTCCAAGAAGCATCTTCAGGATAGTGGGGAATGGAAGGATTTATACTCCTTGCAAACAGCTGGTCATTTGCATCCTTTAAGCAGGTCATTAAGGCCACCTGGAGGTTTATCTGTGTCGTCAGGGTCACCTGAGTGGTGCAAATGGGCGTGGAGCCTTCTTATAACTTTTGAAAGGACTGTGTTGTAGACTGGAGATAGATGATGTCGCATCCCTTCCCCTCTGTTGAGAGAAGGGGCTGTTCAATTTTGTCATAGATGGCCTCTTCGATAAACTTCCAGGTGGCCTCAACGACCCTCTAAAAGGATGCAAATGACCAGCTGTCTGCAAGGAGTATAAATCCTTCCATTCCCCCACTATCCAGTCAGAGCTGAAGAAGCTTCTTGGATGAGAAGCGAAACATCTTCAAGGAAAAACAGAAAGTCCAGCTATGGGACAACCATGACCTGGAGGACTGAGAATCTCTATAGACAACTAAGTACCAGGGGTGAAATCTAGTTACCTTCCTTACCGGTTTCGAAGTGCATTCGCCACGCGTGCATTTAAAGGTGTTGGTTACCACCTTTAAAGCGCTCCATGGCTTAGGACCGGGCTATCTACGAGACCGCCTTCTGCCGCCGACAGCCTCCCAACGACCTGTGCGCTCCCACAGAGCAGGCCTCCTCAGGGTGCCGTCGACCAAGCAATGTCGGTTGGCGACCCCCAGGGGGAGGGCCTTCTCTGTGGCAGCACCGGCCCTGTGGAACGAGCTGCCTCTGGGTTTTACGTCAACTCCCCGACCTCCGGGCCTTCGAGCGTGAACTGAAGACTCTACTATTTCATCGAGCGGGACTAGCCTAAGAAAATATGTTTGAAAGGAATATTTTAGTGTAATTTTAAATGGGTTTTAAATCGGTCTTTGACCGTTTTAAGTTGATTAGGCCATTAAATATTTGGTTTTAATTTGATTTTATATTGTTACTTATATCTGTTATTTTAATATGGCTGTAAACCGCCCTGAGTCCTTCGGGAAAAGGGCGGCATAAAAATTGAATTATAAATAAATAAATAAATAATTACATGCGTGCGCAGACCTGCGCATGCGCAAAACCTTTGCATGCGCAGAAGGTAAAAAACACATTACTTCCTGGTTAAAACCAGGAAGTAATGACGCTTGGGTGGGTGGGCGGAACTTCGCTCCACCATCGCTACCGGATCGCCAAACTACCGGCCACGATCGCTACCGGATCACGTGATCCGGTCCGATCCAGGAGCATTTCCAAGTACCTAAATGCTGATCCAGGTGGAGGTAGATCGCCCTAGGCTGGATAACTTAATCTTTCCATAGACACAGCCATCCTCCTAGCCACAAAGAAGTGGGATCCTGGGGAAGGTTGCTGTGTTAACTCGGCAAACATTTACTCAAATTCCACCCGTGTCATGTTTGGACAGGAGCTGCTGAACAACCTGTGTGGAGATCTTTTACCGACCTGTGAGCAATATATCTCAAAAATAGTCCTCCGAGAGTTTGGCACGGAAGAGCTGCAAGAGGACGTCTTGGTAAATAAAACCAGCGGGGTTGTGAGTGGTTGAACTCTGAATATCAAATTTTGGGGCTTAGCCAGCCCACCGGAGGAAGCCTTAATAAAAGATTTGTCAAGGCAACCCCTTCTCTCCATTAACTAGACTTTCAAGGAATCATCATCATTTAACAACCCCATAATCCCTTGCGGGGCGGACTCTGGGCAACTGAATAGAGCTAGCAAGAGTGTTTACTGGCCAGATGCCTTTCCTGTCGCCAATGCGGAGTTTTGTTCAGCAGATAGATTCTCCTTATGCCTCTCTACCTAGGGTCGAACTCACAGCCTCCTGATTGTTGAAGCGAGAGCTCCACCTCTTAAGCCACCGCACCACTCTTAGACTTTCACCTAATAGTATTTTAATACCAATTTAAGATTCTCTTCCCAGTTTATGGCTTTGTTTCACTTGGCAGGTGAGGCACCTCTTCACCTTGGGTGAGATTGCGCAGCTCTGTCCAGCCAAAGTGAACAGACGCGTCTTCATGTTGATCCAATCCCTCTTGGCTAGTCCTGACAACATGGAACAGTGTAAGCTCTTTCTCCTCCTTTGGATGACCATCTGGCAGAGGGCGTGGCCTGCCTCCTATCCCAAAAGTCCTTTCTTTATTTGTGTGTGTGTGTGTGTGTGTGTGTTGTTTTCTAGTGTCCAGCCCTGCGGAGAATGAGGACCTCCCAGCATCTCAACCGTTGTCGCAATTCCGAGGGTCCGTGATGCCTTCTACTGTCAGAGCCCATGCATTTATTACTCTGGGTAGGAGTAATGGATTCGCCTAGGGATTTTTTGGGGGGAGAGAGGGGAGAAGGCTTGCCATATGCCCTCTTTTCTTTTCTTTAGAATCCACTGATATCGCGTGTTTGCATATCTTAAAATTGTATCCTCTGTGTTTCCAAATGAAGACAATAGACAGCAAGACAATCGGAATGAATATTCTGTTTTTGGTCTCGTCTCGTATCCTCCCTTCCCTACCCTCTTCTCCTCTCTTCTCTTCTCTTCTCTTCTCTTCTCTTCTCCTCTCCTCTCCTCTCCTCTCCTCTCCTCTCCTTTCTTCTCCTCTTTCCTCCCTTCCCTTCCCTTCCCTTTCCTTCCCTCTTCTCTTCTCTCTCCTCTCCTCCCTTCCCTCTTCTCCTCTTCTCTTTTCTTCTCTCTCTCCTCTCCTCTCCTCTCCTCTCCTCTTTCCTCTCCTCCCTTCCTTCCCTTTCCTTCCCTCTTTCTTCTCTCTCTCCTCTCCTCTCCTCCCTTCCCTTTCCTTCCCTCTTTTCTTCTCTTCTCCCTTCCTTCCCTCTTCTCTTCTCCTCTCCTCTCCTCTTTCCTCTCCTCCCTTCCCTTCCCTTTCCTTTCCTTCCCTCTTCTCTTCTCTCTCCTCTCCTCCCTTCCCTCTTCTCTTCTCCTCTCCTCTCCTCTTTCCTCTCCTCCCTTCCCTTTCCTTCCCTCTTCTCCTCTCCTCTCCTCTTTCCTCCCCTCCCTTCCCTTTCCTTCCCTCTTTTCTTCTCCTCTTTCCTCTCCTCCCTTCCCTTCCCTTCCCTTCCCTTCCCTCTTTTCTTCTCTTCTCTCTCCTCCTTTCCCTTCCCTTCCCTCTTCTCTTCTCTTCTTTTTAAGGGAGCCTAGGTCAGAACACCCTAAAGGTTTACTCTCCCAGTAGCAAGGTCTTGCCAAAGGCAGTCCAAGGCAAATATTCCATGACATTTCAAAATCCAGTGATACGAAGTGGTTTAGGAGAGAATGAGCGGCCCAAGAGCCACTAATCAAACTTAACGTAGCCTTAAGAATCAAACTGGACTCCTGACGGCTGAGATCGGTTCCAAGGTTCTCCTTTTCCACTCTCCCATTTCAGCTTTGTCTCTCCTCTGGTTTTCTCTCCTTAACCATTTCCAGACCTCAGGCCTTTCTTTTCCTTTTGCTGCTCTCCTTTGTGACAGGAAAGCTATGCCTGCAGCACGAGGACCTGGCGAAGAACTGCATCGCGGCCTTGGCTCGCGAGCTGGAGGTGTCCAAGGACGTGGCCATCCGCAACAATGTGGTGATTGTGATGTGCGACCTCTGCATCCGCTACACCACCATGGTGGACAGATATATTCCCAACATTGCCATCTGCCTGAAGGATCCGGAACCATTCATACGGAAACAGACGCTCATCCTCCTTACGAATCTCTTGCAGGTGAGGGAAAAGCACAAAGCCGAAATTTAAGCTTCTTCGTTGTCTACTCAGCGTGCTCAGCTTTCAGGAAAACGTAGCACAGGGTGTTGAATTGTTGTGACCTAGGCCCAAGTAGTTATTACCAGACGCAATCAGTCCTAAACAAACATATTTTATTAGAGCAGCTGAGAATTACTTCATTCTGAGCTTAGTCCAAATGAATTCCAAAACAAAATCCTTCAGAAAAAGTCCTTCGGCTTTTTCACAAACCTTTGTCTTCTTTGGCACCCTGCCAAAAGCTTTTCTTGACAGGAACCCCACAAAGTTCAGAAGCAGGAGATAAGAAACAATTGCAACGTTGCTTTCCCACAAAAAACCCAAGAGCCGTTGCTGCTTTTTTAAGCCTTATGGGAGGGGCCAATCATCTCCTGGCCTTACTCCCAAGACGTCCTTTTTGCTTTAGCTGCTCTTGCCTTCTGGCAGCTCTTCACATGTGTGCATCAAGAACAGGCTCCTCCTGTTCCTCTGCCTCTCTGCTGTCCGCCTTCGGAGGCTCCAGAGTCCACGCATCACTGCCAGATGGCCCATCTCTGCCTCTGATGCAGAGCCTTCTTCCGGGCCTTCCCCTGACTCATTGTCCTCCCCAGTCTCCTCACTGTCCAATTCCACTGCCAGCTCCGCAGGCTGCTGGCGGACCACAACACGAATTTATATTTTGTTGTTTTTAGTTGCGAAGTCATGTCCTACCCATTGCGACTCTATGGACAATGTTCCTCCAGGCCTTCCTGTCATCTGCCATCACCCGGAGTCCATTTGAGCTCACGCCTACTGCTTCAGTGACTCCATCCAGCCACCTCGTTCTCTGCCATCCCGTTCTTTTGCCCTCAATCGTTCCCAGCATTCGGTTCTTCTCCAGTGAGTCCTTCCTTCTCATTAGGTGGCCAAAGTATTTGAGTTTCCTCTTCTGGATCTGGCCTTCTAAAGAGCAGTCAGGGTTGATTTCCTCTACAACTGACCGGTTGGATCGCCTTGCAGTCCAGAGACTCACAGGAGTCTTCTCCAGCACCAGAGTTCAAAGGCCTCAATTCTTTGGTGCTCTGCCCTTCTTATGGTCCAACTTTCACAGCCATACATTGCAACTGGGAAAACCAGAGCCTTGGCTATATACACTTTTGTTGGCAGGGTGATGTCTCAGGGTGATGTCTAGTATGCTGTCTAGATTTGCCATAGCTTTCCTCCCCAGGAGCAAGTGTCTTTTAATTTCTTGGCTGCAGTCCCCATCTGCGGTGATCTTGGTGCCCAGGAAAATAAAATCAGTCACTTCTTTCATTTCTTCCCCATCTATTTACCAGGAATTGAGAAGCCGGATACAATGATCTTAGTTTTCCTAATGTTGAGTTTCAAGCCAACTTTTGCACTCTCCTTCTTCACCCTCATCAGACAGCTCTTTAGTTCCTCTTCGCTTTCTGCCATTAGAGTGGTATCATCTGAATATCTGCGGTTGTTGATATTTCTCCTGGCAATCTTAATTCCAACTGGCGATTCATCTAGCCCTGCCTTTCTCATGCTGTGCTCTGCATATAAGTTAAATAGGCAGGGCGACAGTTTACAGCCTTGCCGAATTTATATTTACCGGCAAAGAAATAAAGGGAGACTAATATGTTGTTGTAAATGTTGTACCTTGATGAACGTATCTTTTCTTTTATGTACACTGAGAGCATATGCACCAAGACAAATTCCTTGTGTGTCCAATCACACTTGGCCAATAAAATTCTATTCTATTCTGTTCTATAGATCTATTTCAAGCTATTTAGCTCTCATCATGCCCTTCTGGGATTTGAACCCAGACTACTTACATATTAGGTAGATGTATTAACCTCTAAGCCGTGGGTTCTCGTCGCTTTGTCGGCTATACCAGGGGAGAGATTAAGCGTTTTTTTATCAGGTCTACCCAAATATGGGACGGAGGATACTGCTTTCGCCTTTCAGCCCCAATCACAAGGTGCTACATTTTCATTAGGAACAAAAACCTGGAATTCACCTTTCCTGGTATGGACTCAGGACGATCGTTGTGCAGTTAATTCAAAGATGCCCTCTTTGAAAGGCTAAAAAGAACTTCCGAAACAGGAAAGATTGCAGGGGTTTGGGGAAATGTTTGCGGCTTTGAGCAAATGTAGATATATATTTTAGGGAAGATGGTATCCACCTTTTCTATCCGAAGGGCTAATGGTTCTGCCGTTTTGGTTTTGATTAGGAAGAATTTGTGAAATGGAAAGGCTGTCTCTTCTTCAGGTTCGTCAGCGTTTTGGTGGATCCCAATCCAGAAATTGCCAGGTAAGGAAGATCTTTCGGAAGTTGGTAGGCTTCGAAACTTGGTGGTGTCTCCTTTCCTTTTGAAAATCTGGCAGAAGGTTCCAGCTAAGCCTTTTGTCCTTCAGGCAGTTTTTTAGAAATATAGATCTTCATTCTCTCTCTCTCTCTCTCTCTCTCTCTCTCTCTCTCTCTCTCTCTCTCTCTCCTTCCTTCTTTCTTTATTTTCTTTCCTTCCTTCCTTTCTTCCTTCTTTCTTTCTTTCTTTCTTTCTTTCTTTCTTTCTTTCTTTCTTTCTTTCTTTCTTTCTTTCTTTCTTTCTTTCTTTCTTTCTTTCTTTCTTTCTTTTGCCTTTAATTCTTTTAAGCCCTGCATGCATTAGGGTACTAGAGAAAGCATACGTTCTTTTATTAAATCAAATATCTATTACAGTCAAACCAGATAACTCTCCTTCCTTCCTTCTTTCTTTTTCTTCTTTCTTTCTTTCCTCCCTCCCTTCCATCTTTCTCTCTTTCTTTCTTTCTTTTTTTCTTTCTTTCTTTTGCCTTTAATTCTTTTAAGCCCTGCATGCATTAGGGTACTAGAGAAAGCATACATTCTTTTATTAAATCAAATATTTATTACAGTCAAACCAGATAACTCTCCTTCCTTCCTTCCTTCCTTCCTTCCTCCCTCCCTCCCTCCCTCCCTCCCTCTCCTCTCCCGCATCATCTCCTCTCGTCTCCTTTCCTCTCCCGCATCCTACCCTTGCCTAGCCTAGCCTAGCCTATCCTATCCTGCATCCTCTCCTCTCCTCTCCTCTCCTCTCCTCTCCTCTCCTCTCCTCTCCACTCCACTCCACTCCACTCCACCAAGAATTCTTAAGCCCTCTTCTCTAGAGTGATTAGTGAGACTGGGAACATCTTTTAAGAAACAAACCATTTTTAATAACGATGACGATACAGGGAGCCAACTAACTTTTGCTTTCTCCACAGTGTCTGAATTTAGGGCTGTTTCGTCCCATATCTTTCCAGCAGGGGGAAGTACAGTGCTATATCGTTTGCCTTCGCTTGGCTGAAATCTAGTTTAGATTGGTGGTGTTTGCTTAAAAAGCAGGAGGCGTTGATACCCGCTGCTTTATTTATGCTCGGGATCGTTCTTTAAACAAATACTAGGCAACTGTACTTGTGGGGCTTTTCAGTCCATTGTGTAAACTTGCATTAAAGTACAGTAAAAAAAAATAAAAAATAACAATGGTTCCGGAGTCTATGCTGGAGTCTATGTACAGAAAGAGGAGGATAAGGCATTTTCCACCATGGCACGCGCCACTATTTTTAAAGGCATACCCAAGTATGGAGAACAGTTGCAGGAATTGGTCTAGTCTAGTGAAGAGAAGGAGGGGAGACATGTTAACAGTCTTTCAATATTTGAGGGGCTGCCACAGAGAGGAGGGGGTCAAGCTGCTTTCCAAGGCACCCAAAGGCCAGACAAGGAACAATGGATGGAAACTGATCAAGGAGAGATTCAACCTGGAAATAAGGAGGAATTTTCTGACAGCGAGAACAATCAACCCATGGAACAGAAGTTGCCTTCAGAAGTTGTGGGAGCTTCATCACTGGAGGCTTTCAAGAAGAGACTGGACTGCCATCTGTCAGAAACGGTGTAGGGTCTTCTGCTTCGGCAGTGGGTTGGACTCGATGACCTACAAGGTCCCTTCCAACTCTGTTAATCTGTAAACTGTAACGTCAACAGGGGAAAACCAGTTTCACTTCACTGTGTGACTAGCGTAACAAAACGCAGCGAATCACTTTCAGTCGTTGCAAGGAAGGCCGTAAAATGGGGCAAAGCTCACTTTAACAAACGTCTCACTTAGTGACAGAAATGCGGGGCTCAATTGTGGTCATAAGTTGAGGGCTGCCTGTATGAACCTTTCGCCCAATGGGATTTAATTTTCCAACTTCCATACTTAGTTTTGTGTTCCGTCTTGCAGATTCACCCTCCTCACTTCAAAAGTCTTGTTTATATACAGTAATGGCCAAAGTTGTGGAAACCTTTTGGGAAAAGTGTATTTTTGAGTTTTGATGGCTAATAACACCACTTTTTTTTTTTTTTTTTTTGGTGAGTTTCAAGATAATCCTCTTTCACTGCTAGAAGGCCTGGGAATAGCCCAGACCTTCACCCAATTGAAAATCTATGGAGCCGCCTAAAGAAATCTTATTAGTCAGAAGCGGCCCAGCAATAAAACCCACTTAATAGAAGCAATCAAACTTGAGTTTCACATTATAACAGCTGCAGAAGTAAAAGACTTGGTTCACTCCATGGGAAGACATTGTAAGAATAGAATAGAATAGAATAGAATAGAATAGAATAGAATAGAATAGAATAGAATAGAATAGAATAGAATAGAATAGAATTTTTTATTGGCCAAGTGTGGATACACAAGGAATTTGTCTTGGTGCATATGCTCTCAGTGTACATAAAAGAAAAGATACTTTCATCAAGGTACAACACTTACAACACTTAATGATGGTCATAGGATACAAATTTAACACTTAATGATACAACACTTAATGATAATCATAGGGTACAAATAAGCAATCAGGAAACAATATCAATAAAAATCATAAGGATTGCCAACAACAAAGTTATAGTCATGCAGTCATAAGTGGAAGGAGATGGGTGATGGGAACGATGAGAAGATTAATAGTGCAGATTTAGTAAATAGTTCGACAGTGTTGAGGGAATTATTTGTTTAGCAGAGGGATGGCCTTCGGGAAAAAACTGTTCTTGTGTCTAGTTGTTCTGATGTGCAGTGCTCTATAGCGTCGTTTTGAGGGTGGGAGTTGAAGCAGTTTATGTCCAGGATGTGAGGGATCTGTAAATATTTTCACAGCCCTCTTCTTGATTCATGCAGTCATGAAGGCTGTCATTCATGCTAAAGGTTACCCAACAAAGTATTAACTGACATGATGATAATTTTTGTATATCTCATTTTTTGTATGGTGATAATTTCTGTATACCTAATTTTTTCTACGTGTTTCACTTTTCTTCTTCATAGTGTAACGGCTATTCTAATAGCAAATCCTTCTAAAAGTTATCGCATGACATTCTTGATTAAATTATCTTTTCATTGATATATAATTTTATGGTACTACTCCCCCAAAAAAGTGGTGTTATGAGCTAGTTTTAGAAAATACACTTTTCCCAAAAGGTTTCCACAATTTTGGCCGCTACTGTAATTAAGTTTAGTCTGTAGCCATGAACATCTCCTCTGAGGAACTATATGTAAAAACTACCCAGCTGAGAATGGGAATATTTTTCAATAAAAGTCTACATATTGGGCTGGGAACAGGGGGGGGGGAAATATTCATTTTCTTTCTTTTTTAAAAAAAACACCCTAAATATTGAGGTTCTAAGATCAGACTCAAAGCAAGTAGACTCATTCTTAATAAGATTTAGTTATCGTGAGTGACTAGTTAATTACCTCAAACATTGTAATTACTGACAGTGTTTACTGTTCTATGGAGTTATTTCTCCCTTTAATTATGCCGGATTATAATTAGAAGGAAAATTGTAGGATGAGCCCTGAAAGCTTTTGCTAAAGAGTTCAGGATAAGGGAAGGGCACCGAAACAGTCTGCCTGGTTTTTAAGAACATTTTAAGCAAGGCGATCCACTGGAGGAGATTTTCTGAACTGGGAGAGGAGAGACCTTGGGTTTAAACACAGCTCTGGTTTGTGGTTTCTTCGGTGTCACTCCACTGGGTGCCATTCCCCCCTCCCCACATTAGCATTATGCCAGCATCCTTAATGTAGAGAATGGTCTGCGACTCTTGGTTGATACTTCATGGGGAAAATTAAGCGGCTGCTACTCTTGCAGACCATGTTAAAAAATAATAACAATCAGGATTTCACATCCAAAGGTCCGATAATAATGGATTCCCTGAGTGATATCCCATATGATGGAGCAAACTTGGGCACTGAAGCAGAATTAGGATAGGATAGGATAGGATAGAATAGAATAGAATAGAATAGAATAGAATAGATATTGGAATGAAGAATAGAATAGAATAGAATAGAATAGAATAGAATAGAATAGAATAAATATTGGAATGAAGAATAGAATAGAACAGAACAGAATAGAATAAGAATAGCAGACCATGTTAAAAATAATAACAATCAGGATTTCACATCCAAAGGTCCAGTAATAACGGATTCCCTGAGTGATATCCCATATCCCATATGGTTCAGATGGAGCAAACTTGGGCACTGAAGCAGAATTAGGATAGGATAGAATAGAATAAGAATAAGAATTTACTATTTATTTATTTAGAAATTTATTTGGTGCCCCTCTTGATTCCAACATCTCTGGGCGGCTTACAGCATAAAAACGTTAAAGTGTTTTTTTAAAAAAAACCCAGCCCAACAACCATGGAACACAGCGGATAACCTCATGAACAAATGCAAACCATTAACACCTCATTTTCTATGGCGTAAAGCCGCCCAGAGTTCGCTGCAACGGGGAAATCGGTGGCAGATACATTTCATAACGCATTAATAAATAAAAACAAATAAATAAAGGTCGCAAGCAAGGAAGCTTTGCCTCTTCGTGCCTTGAAATGCCGCTTCATCCTTCCACTGTCCTTCCTACCCTTAGCGTGCCATTTTTTTCAGACTTCGGATCCGTCTCCATTTTGTATCTGGGAACTTTTTCCTTTAAAAAAAACAAAAAAATCCCCGAAGCTGGGATTTCTGACTGCAGTGCATTTATTTCTTGTAAAGGCAATAACAGTAACAGAGTTGGGAGGGACCTTAGAGGTCATCTAGTCCAACCCCCTGCTCACGCAGGAGACCTGTACTAGGGATTCGAACCACCGGACTGCCGACCTTTCTTCAGTGCTGTTGTTTTCTTGGCCTCCCTCCTTCCCTCCCTCTCCAGCTTCGTCAAGTTCTGCTTGGTGCACCTCCTGCTCAAGAGGAACCCGGCGATGTTTTCCCAGCACTTCATCGAATGCATCTTCCATTTCAACGGCTACGAGAGGCATGAGAAGTACAACAAGTTCCTCCAGAGCGAAAGGTCCGTGAATATTGTTTATTTGCATCCCGCCTTTATTTCTTTTACAAATAACTCGAGGTGGCGAACATACTTTCCTCTTCCTATTTTCCCCACAACGACAACCTTGGGAGGTGGATTGGCCCAAAGTCAACCAGTTGAATTTCCTGGCTGTGATGGGACTAGAACTCACAGTCTCCTGGTGATTGGCCCAAAGTCACCCAGTTGGCTTTCATAGCTAAGGCAGGACTAGAACTCACAGTCTCCTGGTGATTGGCCCAAAGTCACCCAGTTGGCTTTCATAACTAAGACAGGACTAGAACTCACAGTCTCCTGGTGATTAGCCCAAAGTCACCCAGTTGGCTTTCATAACTAAGACAGGACTAGAACTCACAGTCTCCTGGTGATTGGCTCAAAGTCACCCAGTTGGCTTTCATAACTAAGACAGGACTAGAACTCACAGTCTCCTGGTGATTGGCTCAAAGTCACCCAGTTGGCTTTCATAGCTAAGGCAGGACTGGAACTCAGTCTCCTAGTGATTGGCCCAAAGACTCCCAATTGGCTTTCATGCTGAACGCAGGACTAGAATTCACTGGTTTAGGGCCGGTTTAGCTCACGCTGGTAAAGCCTGTTATTAAGAACACAGTAGCCTGCAATTACTGCAGGTTCGAGCCCGGCCCAAGGTTGACTCAGCCTTCCATCCTTTATAAGGTAGGTAAAATGAGGACCCAGATTGTTGGGGGGGCAATAAGTTGACTTTGTAAAAATATACAAATAGAATGAGACTATTGCCTTATACACTGTAAGCCGCCCTGAGTCTTCGGAGAAGGGCGGGGTATAAATGTAAACCAAAAAAAAAAAAAAAAAAACTGGCACCAGGTGATTATCTCAAAGTCACCTAGCTGGCTTTCATACCTAAGGCAGGACTAGAATTCACTGCCTCCTGGTGATTAGCTCAAAGTCACCCAACCGGCTTTTATGCCTAAGGCAGGACTAGAACTCACAGCCTCCCACTTTCTAACCTGGTGCCTTAATCACGTAGACCAACCTGGCTTGAAGTCCACTTAGTTGCTAGGAAGAGAAGGGGAAAATCAATCTGGACCATGCATGGGAAGAAAAGGGCTGAAACTGGAGACAGGTAAGAGGCCTGGGAAGGAGACATATCCTGCTTCTAGAGAAGAGGACTTTTGAGGTAGCTCAGGGATCACAGTTCTTTTTAGCTGAGAATCAGGGTTGGGTCTTCAAATGGGGATCCCCAGGCCACACTCTTAAGAGCTGGTGGGGCCAAGAGGGAGCATTCAGCTGAATTGAAATTGAATTTAATACACTAAATACCGTATTTTTTGGACTATAAGATGCACTGGAGTAAAAGACGCACCAAAATTTTGAAGAGGTAAAGAAGAAGAAAAAAGTTTTTGCCCTCCCCGGGCCCCAGGAGCACTCTGCAGGCTTCCCAAGCCCTCTGCTGGCCCTGTTTTTTGCGAAACAGGCCCGTTTTTCGCAAAAACGGGGCCTGCAGAGGGTTTGGGAGGCCTGCAGAATGCTCCTAAGGTCTGGGTAGAGCAAAAACGCCCTTGTTTTTGCACAAAACGGGTCCGTTTTTGGCCTCCCAAACCCCCCCCCCTCGCCATGCATCACATTTTTGCCCTCCCCAGCCTCCAGGAGCACTCTGCAGGCCTCCCAAGCCCTCTGCTGGCCCCGTTTTTGCGACAAAGAGGGCTGTCCTTGGCAAAAACAGGATGTGCAGGGCGGGGTATCGGGAGGCCAAAAAATGGCTATATTCGTTATATAAGACACACCAACATTTCCACCTTCTTTTGGGGGGGGGAGTGTGTCTTACACGCTAAAAGGTATGGTAGATTCCCTCTCCCGTGCATTTAATTATTCTTTCCTGCCGTCCTGTGAACAATTACAAGGGCTGGTTGTTTCAGAGAAATTGCGCTGGGGAGAGCAGTCAGGTGCAGTTGTTGAGCTGTCAGGTGCGTTTTCCCCACAACTCCACTTTAACCATCCTCAGGGGCCTCTCTCTCCTGCCATGAGTGAATGCAGGGAGTGACTCTGTGCTTGTCTTGGTTCAACTCCTGGATTTCGTTTCTCTTGCAACAGGGAGAAGAACCTCTTTTCCCTGAAGGGCAGAGCCAACAAAGGGTCCCGGATGCAGATCTACAAGTTCCTCCTGGAGCATTTTACCGACGAACAGCGATTCAACATCACCTCCAAAATCAGCCAGAACGTCCTGGGTACGGCTGAAGCTTTAGAGCAGGGTATCCCCGACCCCCCGAGTCGTGGCCTGTGTGCAACCGGGCCACAAGCCAGTGCACGCACACACTTGCAGTCAAGTGTGCTGGCTTGTGCTGCCCGGTTCCCCTCTCCCCTCCAGGCGGGCTGCTAATCTGCAAAAGATGGGGGCTGCTGCTTTAGAGCATTCAAACCCAAAGATAAAGGTAAAGATTTCCCTCGCACATACGTGCTAGTCGTTGCCGACTCTAGGGGGCGGTGCTCATCTCCGTTTCAAAGCCGAAGAGCCAGCGCTGTCTGAAGACGTCTCCATGGTCATGTGGCTGGCATGACTCAACGCCAAAGGCGCACAGAACGCTGTTCCCTTCCCACCAAAGGTGGTCCCTATTTTTTCTACTTGCATTTTTACCTGCTTTCGAAACTGCTAGGTTGGCAGAAGCTGGGACTAGTAACAGGAGCTCACCCCGTTACGTGGCAGCACTAGGGATTCGAACCGCCGAACTGCTGACCTTTCAATCGACAACCTCGGCTGTCTTACCCCCTGAGCCACCACGTCCCTGATCCTTATTTGGATACCTGTATCCAAATAAGAGGGTCTTTTTACAAAACTGCCCTGCTATGCAGATTGGAACCGTGCAGTGGTGGGTTTCAAATTTTTTACTACCGGTTCTGTGGGTGTGGCTTGGTGGGCGTGGCGGGGGAAGGTTAGTGCAACAACCCCATTCCCTGCCAATCATCTGGGACTTGGGACAGGCAGAATTTTTACTATCGGTTCTCCGCACTAAACATTTCCGCTACCGGTTCTCCAGAACTGGTCAGAACCTGCTGAAACCCACCTCTGGAACCGTGCCTAGCTGCGGGTTTCCTGTCTTTGCTCAGAGGAAGAGCTGGGAGGTCCATCCTCAGCTACTGATAACTCTCCTAGCATGATTTCATAGCTGACATAACACTTAAGACTTACCGTATTTTTCAGACTATAAGATGCACCTAAATTTAGAAGAGGAAAGCAACAACAACAAAAGTTTTTGGCCTACCTTTTTTGGGGGACCTTTTCTAGTCTTTTTTCAGCTCATTTTCGAGGCTTTTTTGGCCTATTTTGAGGCTTTTTTTTTGTTCTGCTTTTGAGGCTTTTTTGGCCTAATTTCGAGGCTTTTTTGTCCCGTTTTCGAGGCTTTTTGTCCCATTTTCGAGGCTTTTTTGTCCTATTTTCGAGGCTTTTTTGTCCTATTTTCGAGGCTTTTTTGTCCCATTTTCGAGGCTTTTTTGGCCTATTTTTGAGGCTTTTTTGGCCTATTTTTGAGGCTTTTTTGTCCCGTTTTCGAGGCTTTTTTGTCCTATTTTTGAGGCTTTTTTGGCCTAATTTCGAGGCTTTTTTGTCCTGTTTTTGAGGCTTTTTTGGCCTATTTTCGAGGCTTTTTTGTCCTGTTTTCGAGGCTTTTTTGGCCCGTTTTCGAAGCTTTTTTGTCCTATTTTTGAAGCTTTTTTGGCCTAATTTCGAGGCTTTTTTGTCCCGTTTTTGAGGCTTTTTTGTTCTATTTTCGAGGCTTTTTTCGGCCCGTTTTTTCCCCCCCAAAAAAACCAGGGCGAAAAAAGTCCCAAAAACGAGGATGGACTAGTCATTTGTTTTGAAACCCTGATGGTCAATCACTGATGGTGATTGCCTCGTTCTGCTGCCTGGATGCCCAGCTCTCTGTAAGAACATCCAAAGGGAGAGAGAGAGAGAGAGAGAGTAGCTTCCTCCTGCCACAATTCATGTTCTCTAAAAGCAGCTTTGGGACACCCATAGCCTGGATGACGGGGAATCTCCATCATCCAGGTAAGAGGTGTCAAACCCGATTTCATTGAGGGCTACATCAAGGTTGTGTTTAACCTGGGGGGTGCGTGGCCAGGGTGCGTGTGGCCAACTCAACGTCTGTTCTGTCCTCCTTCACCTCC
The DNA here is from genome assembly GCF_028640845.1 of Ahaetulla prasina. NCBI lineage: Eukaryota > Metazoa > Chordata > Lepidosauria > Squamata > Colubridae > Ahaetulla > Ahaetulla prasina. The sequence continues at coordinate 15,464,988 of NC_080547.1, forward strand.
GTCCGAGTGATGGCTTAGTAAGCCGGCACTATCAGCTCTGGCAGCAGAATAGTGAACGTCTGCCAAGTTCTCTGATATCTCCCTCGACGCTAGTGAGTCTCTCAGGAACAAACTTCAGCTCTTAATTAATCAGTTGATTTGCTTGCTACGAAGAGACACAGCAGTGCTCACTGCCTTTATATCCTGTGGGGTGTGGCTCCATGACTCAGCACTTCCTAGGCCTGCCCCACCCCTGCTTCTGTTGTTCCCTCCTCTCCTGCCTACGAAACTTAGGGTCCAGCCAGGCCTGATTGCCATCAGCCGGGTCTGGAGGCGTGGCCTGGGGGGGGGAAAGAGTCAGGGGACGGAGGCCTCGTTATCTCCTCACCTGGCCTGCCTTTGGCTCCTGGAGCTGAGCCAGGGAAGCCGGTGCTCCCGAGGTAAGTCCTGACGGCCTTCCCCCTCACTTTCCAAGTCACTTTTATGGCAGGGGGCCCGGCTCGGGGGGCGCAGACACAACAACATCACTCGTGTCGGGGGTGCCTATGGCCCAAGCGCTTTGCCAATGAAAACAGACTCCCAAGCTCCGTTTTCGGCTGCAACTGCCTCCTGCAACCCTCTGCCAGTGAATATGGAGCTCGGGAGGACCCTCCTGAGCTCTGTTTTTACTGGCAGAGGCATTGCAGGCCAGTCCAGGGCAGCCCCGTAAGCCAGATCTAAGCACCCCGGGGACCGAATCCGGCCCCCGGGCTTTGAGTTTGACCCCTCTGCTCTAGGTCATGGTCATCCCAAAGGTGTTTTTTTCAAGAGGCAACTGGACTTTCTGATCATTTCTTCTCATCAGAAGAAGAAGGGGCCTCTGGTGGCTCAACGGACTAAGTCTGTCTGTTATTAACACAGCTGCTTGCAATTACTGCAAGTTCAAGTCCCTCCAAGCCCAAGGTTGACTCAGCCTTCCATCCTTTATAAGGTAGGTAAAATGAGGACCCAGATTGTTGGGGGCAATAAGTTGACTTTGTATATAATATACAAATGGATGAAGACTATTGCTTAACACATTGTAAGCCGCCCTGAGTCTTCGGAGAAAGGCGGGATATAAATTCAAATTAAAAAAAAAATCCGAGAAAGCTGCTCAGCATTTCATATTCTCCCTTTCCTTTCTCCAAAATTCGATTTGCAGCCTGCTTTGTGGACGGCTTCCTCCCGCTCAACATGGAAGCCAGCCAGCTGCTCTCGGATACCTTTGAGATCTTGAGCTGCAAAGAGATCAAACTCTCGGCCATGAGATCCAGACCGGAAGAAGACATCCAGCCGGAGGAAGATGAATTGGCCATGGCCAATGCCGTCATGCAGGTGGCCCAGAAGAAACTGATTTCACAAGTGAGTCTTACAAATAGTGCCACTTGGAGTGGGTTGTTCCTTTTTACTTGCCCCTTAGCAAAATAATTGACCGTTTCAGGGGGAAGAGACGCCTCAATTCCCAACTTGCTCGTCGTGCTACAAGTCACCATTCCTGGAAGCGTTCTTATTTTTCAATTTTTTATTAGAATAGAATAGAATAGAATTTTTATTGGCCAAGTGTGATTGGACACACAAGCAATTTGTCTTGGTGCATATGCTTTCAGTGTACATAAAAGAAAAGATACGTTCATCAAGGTACAACATTTACAACACAATTGATGGTCAATATATCAATATAAATCATAAGGATTACCAGCAACAAAGTTACAGTCATACAGTCATAAGTGGAAAGAGATTGGTGATGGGAACTATGAGAAGATTAATAGTAGTGCAGATTCAGTAAATAGTTTGAGAGTGTTGAGGGAATTATTTGTTTAGCAGAGTGATGGCCTTCGGGAAAAAACTGTTCTTGTTGTGTGAGTTGTTCTGGTGTGCAGGGCTCTATAGCGTCGTTTTGAGGGTAGGAGTTGAAACAGTTTATGTCCAGGATGTGAGGGGTCTGCAAATATTTTCACAGCCCTCTTCTTGATTCGTGCAGTATACAGGTCCTCAATGGAAGGCAGGTTGGTAGCAATTATTTTTCCTGCAGTTCTAATTATCCTCTGAAGTCTGTGTTTTTCTTGTTGGGTTGCAGAACCGAACCAGACAGTTATAGAGGTGCAAATGACAGACTCAATAATTCCTCTGTAGAACTGAATCAGCAGCTCCTTGGGCAGTTTGAGCTTACTGAGTTAGTTAAACTATATTAGTTTATAATATAGCATGCAATGAAAATACAAAAGTAAATCGTAGAAGGGAAAAGGGAAGGGGAAAGTAGGAGAAAGCAAGGGGAAAAAGACAAAAAAGGCATTGACTTCTGACTCTCTTTGGTGGAGCAGAATAAGACACTAACATCTAACCTCAGCTTTTTACTTCGACATAATAGTAGAAACTAGCCATTTCTATAACAACAAATCTATCTAATCGGTAAACCCAAAAGCAAAGTTTCATTTTTCCCCCCGCTTCAAGCACAAAGTCCAGAAACGGTTTCCAAATACTCAAAAGTTGATCCCATCTCTACAAAGGCTTTCTTCATTGTGTACTCTCTCTCTATAGTTTGGGGTAGACAGACCTCTTTGCCTGAACGTATCTCTTCGTGTTCCATCCAAATTCTAGGTCCAAAAGAAGAATTTCATCGAAAACGTCATTCCCATCATCACTTCGCTGAAGACCTTGTTGGAGCAAAGCAAACTTCCAGCGTTGAAGGATCTCATGAACTACCTTCGGGTAAATGTTCCTAACCGGGGATACTCCACTGAAATTTGAGTCAGGGGGCAGCACATTCCTGAAGCGCATGGAAAATATTGCTATCCCATCTGGAGCGTGTGAGGTAGTGGGAAGTTCCATGGTCCACCATGGAAGCCAAGTGTAGAGGTAGTCAACCTGATTTAGCTAAGACAATACTTTATTTATTGGCGCAGTGCTTAGAATGCCAGCTAATTCTGCCAAATGCCAGCAGTTTGATTCTCACTGGCTCATGGTTGACTCAGCCTTCCATCCTTCCGAGGACTCAAATTGTTTGGGGGCAAGATGTTGACTCTGTAAACCGCTTACAGAGGACTGTAAAGCTCTGTGAAGCAGTATGTAAGTCTAAGTGCTATTGCTATTGCTAAGTGCTATTGCGGGCTATGTTGTGGCCCGCCGGTGGTCAGGGGAGCTGGCAGCAGTCAGACAATGAGGAGATTGGGGAGGACCATGGGCCAGACCTGGGGGCTGGGGAAAGCTCGAACAAGGGCTCTGTGTTGGAGGCAGAGAGGGAGATAGCAGCGAGGCAGAGGAACAGCTGGAGCTGGTTCCCAGTGTGCGTATGCGCAGAGCTGCCAGAAGACAAGGACAACTCAGGAAGCAGGGTTGACTTGGGAGTAAAGCCACGCCTTGGAGTTGATTGACTCCTCCCATAGGAAACAAAACTGGAGCGAACGGGGAGGGGGCTTTTGCAGGAAGCAATTTGTTCGTTCGGTGGTTTCAAGAGTGCAAAGTTCTGTTCGTGACTCCAAGAGACTCTGTGCCAAGTTTTGCCTTACTCTGCGTTTGGAAACAAGTTACGTGGCAGCTTGCCAAGCGAGATAAAGTTTTTGTGTTGATAAATATTCCTTTGAAAAACTGTTTGGACAAGCCTTGCTGACTGCGAATGAAAGGAATTCACAGTCACGTAAATAAAAGAGGTCTTGCCGGGACCAGTTCCTGCTTCCTGCTTTTTAAGGGCGCCTAGGTCAGAACAATAGAAGTGTTTTCAACTTTGGCAACTCCATGTTTGAACTTCAACTCCCAGAATTCCCTAGTCACCTCACATGGTTGTCATTGTGGGGGAAGTTAAGAGGAAGAAGGAGCCTTAGATATGTTTGGCACCTTGAATTGTTCATAAAAATAATAAAGGCAGGATATATAAACTAACTAACTAAATCAATCAATCAACTCAAATCCATTCAGAAAACCCAACCTCAACTTAAAGCCACCCTTTCCTATCCTTTTGCTTTTATTTTTACTTTCCTTCAGGAGGTGATGCAAGACTATCGCAACGAAATCAAGGAAGTCTTCGCCCTGGACAAGCAGCTGGCGGCCGAGCTGGAGTACGATATGAAGAAGTACGAGGAGCAGCTGGAGAGGGAGGCTGAGCAAGACCAGGAGCTGAGCGTGGATCGCGAAGGCCACAACACACTGATGGCCAGGCCGGTAGGGCTCTCCTGTTTGGCTGGTGGTTCAAGTCCCATCGATCTCGCTCTGAAGCCGTTCGAACCAGGCTGCTTAAAAGCACTTTTTAAAAAGTTTTTTTTCCCATGAAGTGGAGTGGGGCATTATAGCGTCAACTTACGGGCCACCTTTGAGCCCGTAATTTACGTTGCCACTAAGCGAGTCAGTTGTGAAGGGAGTTTTGCCCCATTTAAAATCTTTCCTTGCCACGGTTGTTAAGGGAACCCTTGCAGCTGTTAAGTTTGTAACCCGGTTGTTAATGTGAATCTGGTTTCCCCATTGACTTTGTTTGTCGGAAGGTCGCGAAAGGGGATCACGAGACCCGGGACACTACAACTGTCATAAATATGAACCAGCTGCCAATATCCTAATTTTGATCATGCGACCATGGGGATGTTGCGTTGGCCTTAGGCATGAACAACAGTCTTCAGTCCCTTTGTCACTGCCGTTGTGACTCCAGGGAGTCCTTCCTTCTCCGTAGGTGGCCAAAGCATTTGAGTTTCATCTTCAGGATCTGGTCTTCTAGAGAGCAGTCAGGGTTGATCTCCTCTAGGACTGACCGGTTGGATCACTAAATGAATGGCTTTAAGTCGAGGATTACCTGTAGGGCATTGCAGCTGTGACTTATCCAGGGAGGTCTTATTTTCGGGGGAACAGGGTATAAAAAGAGAATCCTGCTGATTCAGTTACCTGTGTGTGCTTTCTGGATTTGATTTCTGCAACAAGCTCTGTCATACTGCAATGGTCTTTTTTGCCTCTTTCTGTTTTCTCCTTTAAATAACAGCCTTCCACCTTGGAGAGGGCTTCACATCCTCGGAATCAAATGGACGAGGCCTCCCCGCTTGCCCAAAGCAATTCTCCACCTCTGCGGTCTCCACTCTCGGCCCTTGCAACGTTTACCGTTCCCGGGCCGGGAGCCACGAAGCCCAGACCCAGGTACTCTTCTGGAACCCCTCCCCTTCTTTTTCAGCACGCGTTGCACGGAAACGCGCTTAATCTGTTTCCCACGGAGCGTTTATAATACCGTCTCCGCCCCTCGGCAAGAGATGCTTGAAGCTCCTACGGTTGGGATGAAAGGGCTGGCCATGCGCTGTTTGTTCCCCTTGTAGGAATTTGTCCCTGAGTACTTTCGCCATCCTCAATTCTGCTAAGGCGGCCGCTGAGGCCATGAAGACAAAGCGTGGCAGGAGCCTGGGCAGCAGGCTGGAATCTCTGGGGAGCGGACAAAGTGATAAAGGTAGGCTGTTCCCCAACCAGGTGGGTCTGGTGGTTGAGGCACCAGGCTAGAAAATGGGAGATGGGGGGTTCTGGTCCCGCCTTAGGCATGAAAGCCAGTTGGGTGACTTTGAACTAATCACCAGGAGGCAGTGAATTCTAGTCCCGCCTTAGGCATGAAAGCCAGTTGGGTATCTTGACCTAATCACCAGGAGTCAGGGAATTCTAGTCCTGCCTTAGGCATTAAAGCCAGCTGAGTGACTTTGAACCAATCACCAGGAGGCAGTGAATTCTAGTCCCGCCTTAGGCATGAAAGCCAGTTGGGTGTCTTGACCTAATCACCAGGAGTCAGGGAATTCTAGTCCTGCCTTAGGTATTAAAGCCAGCTGGGTGACTTTGAACCAATCACCAGGAGGCAGTGAATTCTAGTCCAGAGTTCAGCATGAAAGCCAGTTGGGTGACTTTGAGCTAATCACCAGGAGGCAGTGAATTCTAGTCCTGCCTTAGGCATGAAAGCCGGTTGGGTGACTTTGAACTGATCACCAGGAGGCAGTGAATTCTAGTCTTGCATTCGGCATGAAAGCCAGCTGGGTGACTTTGAGCTAATCATCAGGTGCCAGTGAATTCTAGTCCTGCGTTCGGCATGAAAGTCAGCTGGGTGACTTTGAACTGATCACTAGGAGAGAGTGAGTGCTAGTCCCACCTTTGCCATGACAGCCAGTTAGGTAACTTTTGAGTCAGCCACCAGGAGCCAGTGAATTCTAGTCCCGCCTTAGGCATGAAAGTCAGCCAGGGGGCCTTTGACCTAATCACCAGGTACCAGTGAATTCTAGTCCTTCCTTAGGCACAAAAACCATCTGGGTGACTTTGAGCTAATCACTCTTCCTCAGCTGAACTCACATCTCAGCATTGTTTTTGTTGGGGAAATAAGGGGTGGAAGATATGCTGCATATGTTTCCCGCCTTGAGTTATTTGTAGAAATAATAAAGGCAGGATATAAGTCAATAAACGTTAAGTAAAGAGAGTGTAGAAAGCTAGGGGAGTGGGCTAACGTACCGCAGGTATTTTCTGTGGCTAACATTATCCTTTTTGCCCTCCTTCTAAGCTTCTTTTTACAGCCTGAACCGACCGTCTTCCGTTACCAAGAGACCCTTGGAAGGCCGTGCAATCAGTACTCCTGAACGTAAGTATCTTTTTTAAAAAATCCCTATTTTTGTTTGAAAGTCTCCTCGCTTGGAGGAAGGGCAGCTGGTGTGCTCGGGAGAGACTCTTAATTCGAGCATTGCCTTCCCAAACATACATCTCAATGCCATTGGCAGCCAGTTCAAAAAGGACAAGAGAGGTAGATATGCAGTTTCAAACAGAATAACAGAGTTGGAAGGGACCTTGGAGGTCTTCTAGTCCAACCCCCTGCGTAGGCAGGAAACCCTACACCACCTCAGACAAATGGTTATCCAACATCCTCTTTAAAACTACCAGTGTTGGAGCATTTACAACTTCTGGAGGCAAGTTGTTCCACTGATTAATTGTTCTGACTGTCAGGAAATTTCTCCTTAGTTCTAGATTGCTTCTCTCCTTGACTCCCTCTTCTTTGTGGCAGCCCCTGAGATATTGGAACACTGCTATCATGTCTCCCCTAGTCCTTCTTTTCGTTAAACTAGACATACCCAGTTCCTGCAACCGTTCATCGTCTGTTTTAACTTGCAGTCCCCTAATCCTCTTTGTTGCTCTTCTCTGCACTCTTTCTAGAGTCTTAACATCTTCTTTACATCGTGGCGACCAAAACTGAATGCAGGATTCCAAGTGTGGCCTTACCAAGGCATCATATAGTGGTATTAACACTTCACGTGATCTTGATTCTATCCCTCTGTTTATGGAGCCTAGAACTGTGTTGGCTTTTTTGGCAGCTGCTGCACACGGCTGGCTCATATCTAAATGGATGTCCACTTAAGACCCAGATTGTTGGGGGCAATAAATTGACTTTGTATATAAATATACAAATAGGATGAAGACTATTGCTAACATGGTGTAAGCCGCCCTGAGTCTTCGGAGAAGGGCGGGATATAAATGCAAATAAAAAAAAAAAACTAGGACTCCGCGCAAGGATGCCTTATTTTTCCCAATTAGCATTGTTTATAGTCATACGTTGGAGTCGCACAATTCGTGACATTTTCAGGAATACATTTTAAAATGCTTATTTGGCACCCAAGCCGACATCTCCAAAGCACTTCATGCTGTAATTGTAGTAACTAAAAGTGCAACTGAAACTTGCAGAAAACAAGCATATATTAATTGCGGCGGTGAGGCCACTGTGTCTTCAGATTCTGATGGCACCCAAGAGGAGCTTTGCATTTTTGGATGAAGGACATAACCATGTACAAATGGACCTAGCAAACAATTTAATAACAGAAATGTGGTGAGCATATCTGCCATACCTTCCTTTTCCCACTTTCCCCGTAACAACAACCCTGTGAGGTGGGTTGGGTTGAGTGAGACTGACTGGTCCAAGTTCAGCCAGCTGACTTTCAAAGCTAAGGCAGGATTAGAACCCACCGTCTCCTGCTTTTCTAGCCTGGTGCCTTCACCACTAGACCAAACCGGTTCTCTTAGGCCATAATCTTTCTTAAATATGTGTTTAACTCCTCCTCCCACCCATCCCCCCGCCTTCATTATTGTTAGCAATAGCACTTAGACTTATATACTGCTTCACAATGCCTTACAGCCCTCTCCAAGCGGTTTACAAGGTCAGTATCTTGTCCCTAATAATTTGGGTCCTCATTTTACCGACCTCGGAAGGATGGAAGGCTGAGTCAACCTTGAACCAGTCAGGATCAAATTGCTGGCAGTGGGCAGAGTTAGCAATAGCAATAGACTTAATATACCGCTTCACAGTGCCTTACAGCCCTCCCTAAGCTGTCGTGTCCCACTCCTCCGCTGACGACCGGGTCAGGGAAATCTGAATCAGGCGTGCCTCTGCAGCTCTGCCAAAGTCCTAGCAAAGTTCTCAAGGCAGGCAGGAGACCAGAAAATGACTTCAGCAAGATATGTTAGACTTTGCATGACTCAGAGAATGCCAGAAAGCAGATCCTTTATATAGGCCATGGGGTGTGGCTCCATGACTCAGCACTTATCCCGGCCTGCCCCTCCCTTCCTTCTGTTGACGCCGCCTATCAATTCTCCTGAACCGAGGGTCACTCCAGTCTGCAGCTGTTGGCAATTGACCTTCCTCAGGCTCACATGCTGTGGGGGAGGGGGAGGGGTCTAGTTGCTCCGTTTGCCTGGGCATGGAGCCAGAGCTTGGGGCTGGAGGTACTTCTTCCTCCTCAGCCTGTCTGGGCATGGAGCCAGGGCTGGGGCCGGGAGGCATGCTAGGACATTCCTCAGCGTTCGGAAGCAGATAAGAAGGCCCCGGCTGCGGTGAAAGTGGGCGAGACACAACATAAGCGATTTACAGGGTCAGCCTCTTGTCCTCAACAATCTGGGTCCTCATTTTACCCACCTCGGAAGGATGAAAGGCTGGGTCAACCTTGAGCCGGTCAGGATCAAACTGCCGAACTGTGGGCAGAGTTAACCCTGCAGTACTGCATTCTAACCACTGCACCACCACAGCTGGTTAGCTGCTTATGTGATATTCCTTGGTAAAAAAAAGGGCCAGGTATACATTGAGTTTTCCTCGTCGGCGTGCACTAAAGGTTGTGCATTTTTTATTTTTCCAGAGTCCATTAACAACGTGACCTTCGGAGCCGGAGTCAGCCAAATTAGTTTGAACCTCACATCGCCTTCTTGTAAAGGCAGGTGCAATTCCAAATTTGTTACTGTTTTTTTTTTTTAAAAAAACAAAAAACTTAAGAGTGGAAAAGAGGCAAACTCGCTATAATGCCTCTTTCTCTTCCTGCAGTCAAAGAACCAGAAACTTCACAGGAACATATCATTTGCTTGACCTCACCAGATAAGTTGTGAGTATAAATGAAACTATACACGTCTTTTTGTCCTGCCCTTCTTCCCCACGATCGGGGTGTGTGTGTGTGTATGTGTCTAAGGGTGGGTTCCACTTTAAAAAGTAAAACTAAGAAGCCTTCCCCCATCTCATAATTCTTATTAACCCCAGTTTAATATTTATTTTAGCTATGCGGTCATCTTATGCTCCTAGTTTTAGAGTATAATAGCGAGAGCACTTAAGATTTATATACCGCTTTACAGTTGTATACAGCCTTCTCTAAGCGGTTTACAGAGTCAGCATCTTGCCCCCCCACCAACAATCTGGGTCCTCATTTTATCGACCTCAGAAGGACAAAAGGCTGAGTCAACCTTGAGCTGGTCAGGATTGAACTCCTGGCTCCAGGCAGAGCCAGGAGTTGTATTCTATTGTATTCTAATCACAGGGAAGGGAAGGGAAGGAAGGAAGGAAGGAAGGAAGGAAGAAAGAAAGAGAGAGAGAGAGAGAGAGAGAGAGAGAGAGAAAGAAAGAAAGAAAGAAAGAAAGAAAGAAAGAAAGAAAGAAAGAAAGAAAGAAAGAAAGAAAGAAAGAAAGAAAGAAAGAAAATACCAATAGCACTTGGACATATACTATTTCATAATGCTTTACCGCACTTGCTGAGCGGTTTACAGAGTCAGCATATTTGCCCCCCGACAATCTGAATCCTCATTTTACCCGACTTGGAAGACTGAGTCAACCCTGAGCCTGGCGAGATTCGAACTGCCAAATGGCAGGCAGCAGGCAGTCAGCAGAAATAGCCTGCAGTACTGCACTCTGACCACTGCGCCACCACGGCTCATGATGCGTCTCTGCTGGTTCTCCTGGATCCCATGGGTGTTCTTTTTCTTTCTTTCTTTTTTTTTTACTTTCTTATCTGCATTCTCCTGTAGGTTGCCCCAGCCTCCACAATGGAGGGTGACTTCTCCGAGAAGAAGCAGTCCATCCAGTTTAAGTCTGCGGAGATCCAGCCGTAGAACGCCCCGGCAACCAACGAAATGACCGTTTTTCTCCCCCCAGCAAGAATGCCACTTGCCTTACAAGCAGAATCATGTTTCTAGAGCGGTCTCTGCACCTTTTGGAAGATCATCGATCAATGCCTCCTAACTCTTGCTTTTTATTCTCCCCCTTGTCGAGCTTGCTTGCTTTTATAATCGGTGTGCTATAAATAATGTGTTTAGTAGCACTGCAGCTGGAAATAACCTATTGCTGCGTAGCTAGACAACCACCTCCCTTCCCCCCCCTATATTTTATTTGATACGTGGATGACCTCTGGAGTAATTGTGTTAATTGGGGCCCATGAAACACTTATAGGTTTGGCACCAGACCTTTGGCGATGGGACACGTATTGGCCCGGCGTTCCAAGTCTTTCCCGCAGCCAACATCTAAGCGCTAAGCTTAATTTCACATCCTCGTTTTGCATCGGTTGGAGGGATGGTGAAATCTAAAGTCGTATGGGAGAAAAGATATTGTTCTCTGGTCTAGGCCAGACCATGCAAACATGGGGGGGAAGTTTGGGGGGTGTGGCGGGGATGAGTCTCCTGGAAGAATTGCAGTGTTGAAATTTCACACCGTAATTCCTCCCCGATGAAAACGATTGCACCATCCAAAGAGACAAAGAGAGAGATCTATTGCAACCTCATAAATCTCCCTGGAACTGAATCCATATTTTCTCCTGCAGAGAAAAGGTTGGCTGTGACTCCAATCTTGGCAACTTGAAGATTTGTGGACTTAAACTCCCAGAATTCCTCAGCCAGCAAAGCTGGCTGAGGAATTCTGGGAGTTGAAGTCCAAGTCTTTCCGCAGCCAACATCTAAGCGCTAAGCTTAATTTCACATCCTCGTTTTGCATCGGTTGGAGGGATGGTGAAATCTAAAGTCGTATGGGAGAAAAGATATTGTTCTCTGGTCTAGGCCAGACCATGCAAACATGGGGGGGAAGTTTGGGGGGTGTGGCGGGGGGATGAGTCTCCTGGAAGAATTGCAGTGTTGAAATTTCACACCGTAATTCCTCCCCGATGAAAACGATTGCACCATCCAAAGAGACAAAGAGAGAGATCTATTGCAACCTCATAAATCTCCCTGGAACTGAATCCATATTTTCTCCTGCAGAGAAAAGGTTGGCTGTGACTCCAATCTTGGCAACTTGGAGATTTGTGGACTTAAACTCCCAGAATTTCTCAGCCAGCAAAGCTGGCTGAGGAATTCTGGGAGTTGAAGTCCACAAGTCTTCAAGTTGCCCAGGTTGGAGAACCAAACCCTAGACACTAACTGTCCCCTGACAAAGCCCTTAGGAGTTGAATCAAACAGATTTCCAGGGGGGAAAAAAACCCCATCTGTTCTTGTAAAGACCGTTTAGCCTAAACTAGGACTCTCCAAACCTGGCAAATTTTAAGACTTGTGGACTTCCAACTCCCAGAAATCCTGAGGAATTCTGGGAGTTGAAGTAGCCCCAAGTCTTAAAGTTGCCAAGTTTAGAGGCTCCTGGCTAAACCATCATCACATGTCAGGGGCTATATGACTAGCTTAAGTCATCTAGCCCCTATGCGTGGGGATTGTTTATTACATCCGTACCATGTCCTTAATTTTACTATATACAGAATAAATACTTTTACGAAACTCCAAATGCCACCGCTTGCTTTCAGTCAAAACTTCAGGTTCCCCTTTCATTCTTTTGTTAATCTCACTGGAAAAGAGTTTATGGTCCAACAGGAAATGTTTTTTCCAAGGGGCCCAATGAATTTGTGAGAATTTGAGAATTTTTCCCCCCCCATATCCAGGGGGTTTATTTGAAGGAGGGGATCCCAGACAATGAGTTCTGTGGCGGTTCAAGCAATATTTTGGGATGGAGATCAAAGCATTCTATAATGTAAATGTTGGATTTTTTTCCCTTCCTATCATTGTCCCACTAGTGGGGTCCATTTTTTTTTTTGTAATCAACTGATTGATTGGTTGAGGCAGAAATTGGCCCGTTTGTACCCTGAGCTTGACATCATGAGCTGACAGTGACTGGCCCATCAACCAGCCAACTTACATGCCTAAGTTGGGACTAGAACTGACGGTCTCCTGCTGATTGGCCCAAAGTCACCCAGTTAGCTTTCATGCCTGAGATGGGACTAGAACTCACTGTCTCCTGGTGATTGGCCCAAAGTCATTCAGTCAGCTTTCATGCCTAAGGTGGGACTAGAACTCACCATCCATTGGTGATTGGTCCAAAGTCATTCAGTCTGCTTTCATGCCTGAGGTGGGACTAGATCTCCCCATCTCCTGGTGCCTTCCCCATTAAACCAAACTGGCGCTCTATGTAAACATTGAATAAAAACTCATCTCCAGTTAGAAGAATCATAGCGAAAATGATAGTACGGAAGGCTAGAAAAGTTCCCTAGATGAGCATTACAAAGACTGCACCCAGCCTTTTATCCTCCACAGTTTGTTAGTCCTTCAGAGATCCTCTCGGAAATCTTTTAAGTTCCAAACATTTTATATAGGCTCTTTAGGATTAATCCTTTCAAGAGCATCTTGTCAAATTCCCTGGTGTCCCTAGTTTGATTCTATTTCCATATGGTCAACTTGGAATTTAGGCCAGCGCTTCATTTCTGACGGCGGGGATACGAGTCTCAAAAGCCATGCCTTTTTTCTTTCTTTCTTTTTTTTTTTTGTCAAGAGTGTTTACAGCGTAACTAATATTTTGAAACGACCCAGGAGCAAAATACAGGACACAGAGGTTGTGTCATTACAAATAGTGGTTTATATACAAGTCTTCTATATACAGACATAGATGTGGTAAGCGCATACCAGGCAAGCAATCATTCTTCAACTCTACACAGAGAACTACAATGCATATTAGTTACGCTGTAAACACTCTTCGGCATTTTTCCTCTTGATATATCATGTACATCAGAGATGGTTTTCTGCAGGTTCTGACCAGTTCTGGAGAATCGGTAGCAGAAATTTTGAGTAGTTCGAAGAACCCGTAGTAAAAATTCTAACTGGCCCCGCCCCCATCTATTCTCTGCCTCCCAAGTCCCTGCTGATCGGGAGGAAATGGGGATTTTGCAGTATCCTTCCCCTGGATGGGTTGGGAATGGAGATTTTACAGTATCCTTCCCCTGCCACGCCCACACCAAGCCATGCCACACCCAAAGAACCGGTAGTTAAAAAAATTGAAACCCACCACTGATGTACATTTTAAGGAGAATTTCTTTTGGAAACCAATCCACCTTTTCCAATTTGTGGAACCTCTGGGTACATCAAATATAGTTTGAGGGGAGAAAAAGAATTGCTTTACAATTCTTGCAATGAAGAGATGCATTGGCCGGGTTGACCAATATGTGGAAGGGAAAGCATTTTTTATCAAGAATCGAATTATTATTTATTTTTATTAACATACAGGTTGAAACCAGTAGTGGGTTTCAATTTCGGTCGCTCCCGGTTTGCTCGCGGGGGCACTTGCACGCACGCGCAATGCTTCTGCGCATGGGCAGAGAGGTCCAGGTGGATGGGTGGAGCTCCCCACTACCGCTGCTACTGGTTCGCCTGATCCAGGGTGAACCGGTAGCAACCCGCCACTGGTTGAAATCCTTTCTGCCGATTGTCATCTTTCTACTTCGCGTTACAAAGAAGAGTTTAAGAGAATTGAAGATTTTTTTTCCCCCTCACACTGAAGATACGGTGGAGATCTGTTGACTTTTGAGAGGGATTTACTCTTTGTTGAGTCTTCCCTGGTGAAAGATTATCGTACTGAGGTTGGAGAAATGATCAGGAGTCCATTGGCTGGAATTTATTGCTTAAAGGAAAGGGGCAAATTGCTGTCACCGCCTGCCCATGCTTTTAACCCATCCAACGTCTAAATTTCTTGTTTACAAGAGTTCTTTCCTAAAGATTTAGTGGTCTGGAGACAGTTCTTAAATCTTTGCTTTCTCCCTTTTAAAAACAATTCAGCCAGACACAAAAATATAGACTTGTCAACCATAGTTTTTACTTATAAAGGGACATAATGCTTTTTGGAGAGCAATGTACACATTTCACCCCAAAGCAGGGGTGAAATTCAATTTTTTTAAACTACCGGTTCTGTGGGCTTGGTGGGCGTGGTGTGACTTGGTGGGCGTGGCAGGGGAAGGATACTGCAAAATCTCCATTCCCTCCCCACTCCTGGGGGAAGGATATTGCCAAAACTCCATTCCCACCCTACTCTGTGGCCAGCCAGAGGTGATATTTGCTGGTTCTCGAACTACTCAAAATTTCTGCTCCCGGTTCCCCAGGACCTGCTGAATTTCACCCCGCCCCAAAGCCTCAACAATGTCTCCCTTGCATTGTAGCTTAATCAGTTGGTAACTTACAAATGAGAGGCCGTTGTTTCATCCATCCATCCATCCACCCACAGTAACCCATAATTGTACTCTGCTAAATAGCTAAACTTCATCCATGCACAACCAAAGTAACCCATTGCAGGGGTCCTCACCATCACCATTAGCATAAAAATTGTCCAAAATTACAACTTTATATATATATTTATATATATATATATATTTATGTAAAACATTCTCAGCAAAGTTATATGCATTAACATTAGTACAAACCGATTTTAAGTATTTACAATGTGTTTTGCGGAGACCTGTTTGTTAAAAGAGATTCCACTGGTGCATTTTTGAGACCCAAAAGACTTAATTCTTTGGAAAGAGCTTCTCACCAGCATAACAATGTCATTTTTGAAAGTGTTTGCGTCTGTTACAAATTTAACCAGGATTAATTGACCCAACTTCAGTGGAAGAAATTTTTAATGGACTCATCCCATGCCACTAACAGTCCTTCCTAGAATTTGAAATTCATCACCCCCTGTTCGTTAAACAAATACGTTACAATGCAAATACATTAATGAGCCTTGCCAACTCTGGCACAGATTGGGGGTTTGTAGCACAAATGATGCCACCTTAAATCGCCAACCTGTTTGGATTCCTACGGACAAATCACTGCAGCTAACCAACTCGCACGTTAAACTTCCAGGAATCTTCCCCATAGGCGATGAATAATTTTGCCAAGCAGTCCCCATCCTCTTCACTGCCAACCAATCCTGCGGGACAACGGCCATCCTACTTCACCGCTGACCTTCTAGGATCTTAAGTTCTCTAGCAACAGATAACTCTTCTAACATATTCTGCCACTCTTCATCATATTCGGCATTGAGTGGAACAAAATGAGAAGATCACACTGCAGCTCAAGTTGAGTTGACCTTCTCAACTTCATCCTGGCCCAAAAGACCATTCCTAGACACCCTTTATCTTGCTTAGTGAACTAAATTTTGAAAGTCTACGGAGAATCGAAATTCCTTCAACCTGTTCTCTAGCATTCAACACTTACAGTTTTGCAAAGAGGATGGTCCAACTGTTAGATTAAGTCTCCTTGGACTTCTAACTTGTCCCTAGTGGTCAACTGTACCTGTTAATCCGGGTTAGGAGTGTAACAGCATAGATCAGGGGTGTCCAAACATGGCCACTTTAAGACTTGTGGACTTCAACTCCCAGAATTCCCCAGCCAGCATGACTGGCTGGGGAATTCTGGGAGTTGAAGTCCACAAGTCTTAAAACGGCCAAGGTTGGACACTTCTGGTGTAGACTGATCCCAAAGACAAAAGAGGTATCGATTCTTTGTTCCCACTAAATATTCAAGGATTTTCTTTTACTTTTGGGTGTCAAGAGAGGCAGCCTTGGAAAAGGGTTAGTGAACACACTAAGGCAGAAGGGAAAACCATTTTGATCCAGAAGGCAACCTTCAAAGTTGTCAGGGAGAAAGAAAACATTTTGGCAGTGGATAAAACACCTTGCTTTGGTCGAACGCCGAGGTAGCCACGGTTGAAAGTCAAACCAAGTTAGCTGGATTGGGGCACCTTGTGAAAGCTCCCCTCCCTTAACTTTAGTGCCACTTTACCCTTGGAATTTAAAACTGTTGAACAGAAATGAAATGCACCAATGAGTTCTCAACTTCCTTAAAAAGAGAGAGACAGAGAGAAAGCAAATCGATCCAGTGTGTTGGATATTCTAAGGCAGATTAATACAGAAGGTCAACAAACCCAGTCCTACATCTTCGTAGGTAATAATAATACTGTCTCCGTTCAGAATTAAGACTATGAACTTGGAGGCTGAAAAAATCATCCCTAAAAAATAGACCGTGTTTTGGGGAGCAAAACGACATTTTTCCCATCACCGCAAATCGTAGGATCCTTGCTGTAGAACAAGGGGTCTCCAACCTTGGCACCTTTTAAGACCTGTGGACAAAATCCCAGAATTCCACAGCCAGCCATGCATGGCTTGCTGGGGAATTCTGGGAGTTAAACTCCACAGGCCTTAAAAGGTGCCAAGTTAAATATTCCTGCTGTAGATCCGAGAAGGCTATGGCTGCTGTGGGAATTGCTAGAAGTTGCTTGCTTGCTTATAAGCCAGATAAGTTGGCAGTGCCAATGGGTTGCCGAACAGAAAAATCAGAGAGAGAATTGCATATTTAACGACACTCCATTCCCTCGTTCCTGAATAAGATAAAAGTGTCCAGGACAAGATAAGTGTTTTCACAAGTGGGATGTTTGAAAAGGGAGATGAGGCATAAGGTCAGAGTCTCCTCCATTTTTGGCTGGCTAAATTACGTACATTTGTTTGATTTCGCCTTCCCAAGAACTAAAGCGCCCATCCCAGAAATTTAGAACTCGGTAACTTTGGAGCACCCGTCAAATGATTTGGGGGTTTGTCTTTTGGGCATCTTGTCGTATCCCAAATTCCCTTCCACTTACAAAATAATTCAAAACACATTCGATGCCTTCCCTTTATGCTCTTGCTACTACGACCATGTTTCCCCTGTAAATAAGCCCTCCCCGAATAATATTTAAAGGCATGCGCAGCCAGTCCCCGTCATTTTCTCTGGTTAGGGTTAGGGAGACAGAGCTGGAAATCAGGTAAGACAGCAAGAGGAGCCCTGTCTTGCTCAATGCGTCCCAAAATAATAAGACCTCTCCGAAAATAAGGCCAAGTGCTTATTTCGGGATTCAAAAAAAATATAAGACAGGGTCTTATTTTCGGGGAAACATGGGAGTTGGGCAAATCTTTCGACCATGCCCGTATTTGTCTGCAGGGAAAAAAAATAAATCTTCAATTACCTACCCCATGAAAGGAAATTAAGTGTTTTGCCACACTGCACTTTCGGTTAATACTGATACGGTTGTTATCAGTACCGGGAAAGCATGAATCGGAAACCCTGTAAAGTTCACTACGTTATTACAATTAACACCGTTTGGCCTACCAACCTATTTACATTTTAAATTAAAAACAAACAAAAAAAGGACTTAAAAAAAAATAATCAAAATACATCTTTGCAAAAACAACAACAACAACAACCAACAAAAAAGAGAGAAAAATAATCATATCGTAGAATTCTACAAAGGAAAGAAGAACAACAGTAGAAAAAAAGTCAATCTTCGGTCCCAGGAACCAGATCGAAAAGTCAGAAGGGTTGGCTTTTTTTGTTGTTGTGGTGCTGTTGTCTGTTGTTGTTGTTGTCTGTTGTTGCTTGGCAACCCGAAGAGACGCTCGCCGTGCGGAACCTGTCCTGCCAAAAGGGCCTCGAAGCAGACGAGAGCGATGCGAGGGGGGTGCGGAAGTCTGTCTCCGATGTTACGTTCGTGGGATAGTAGACGAGGCAGCTCTGCAATCTTGGGTCAGCTGGCCTGCGAGTGATTCCCCGGAGATTTTTTAATCGAAGCGATTTTTCTCCTCCCAAAGATTGAAGAGATGCTCTCCTGCACCCACCCACCCCGCTCCCCGAAGAGACTTGTGTTGGCAACGGTCGCTTCTGAAGCGGAAGACGGCAGTTTGGCAGTTTCAAAAAAAACCGGGGTTTGACTTTGGCAACAACAACAACAAAAAAGTTTGGCTTTTTTAAAAAAAAAGAAACAAAAACCAACCACGGGCCACTGCATCCGCGTTGTCTGTAAATGGTTTAGAAAGGAGTAGAAAGTTCACACACACATCGGCGACCGCCCCCTCGGAGGGGAAGGTTTTGCTGCCCTCTGCTCTCGCCGCCGGGCCAAAATCCAAGTGTCTCTGCTGGTTCATATCACGAAGGAGGACTTGTGTCTAAAGTCACCCTGCAGCAAAGACACAGCACAGCATGTTAAAGGAAGCGGGGTAGGGTTGTGTTGGTGCGTAGCTCCCTCCTCTGCTTTACCCAAATTAAACCAAAGTCTTCTGGAATGAAAAAGGAGCTTAAAGAGTTGTCGCCCAACAACTGTCAGCAGACGTAGCTGCTTGGCCGATGGCCGAAAGAGGCTAAGGGTTCAGGTTTTTTTCCAGCATTTAATTTTGGTAAATTCTGGCTGAGTTGACCCATTGCGCCAGGCAGGCATTCTGAAATAGATCTGGTTTTAGTCTTAACGTTTTGCGTGAAAACTCAAGCACCGCGTTTTGTAAATTGCAAGAGCTCAATGAAGCCACTTCTGGTGGTGCTCTCTGAGCTAGGTTGCTTCCTTGCAGGTGTTTTATTACCCCTCTAGGTAACATCACCAGTGCTAGAAGGGAGTGGGGTTTGTGGAGTGGAAAAGGAGGGGGGGAGGAGGAGGAGGACTGTGGGATCTTTGGTACTCTCCGAGCTTGTTTTCTTGCAGATGTTTCATGACCCAGTTAGGTAACATCATCAGTGCTAGAAGGGACTTGTATATAAACAGAAAGGAAACCCCTGTTGTGGTCCGCCAGCAGCCTGCAGAACTGACAACAGAATCAGACAGCAATGAGGCTGAGGAAGAGCATGGACCAGTCCTGGAGACTGGGGAAGGCCCGGATGAGGGCTCTGCGTCGGAGGCTGTGGTGGGGCCAGGGCCATCGGGAAGTGAGGTGCGGACTCCAGAGCCCCCAGAGGCTGACAGTAGTGAGGCAGAAGAACAGGAGGAGCCTGTTCTTAATGCACGCATGAGAAGAGCTGCCAGAAGGCAAGACCAGCTAAAGCAAAGAGGACGACTCGGGAGTAGGGCCAAGAGATGACTGGCCCCTCCCATAAGGCTTAAAAGAGCAGCAACGGCGTTTGGGCTCTTTGCCGGAAAACAATGTTGACAGCCTTGTCTTGCTGCCTTTATTTCTTGTCGGCGTCTTCTGCTTTTGAACTTTTGCCAAGAAAAGCCTTTGGCAGGTTGCCTAATTGGATCAAGGTTGGTGATAGGACTGAGGAATGACGTTGGGAGGAATTTGCTTTAATTTAGTTGGACTATGCTGAGAATGAAGCAATTCTCAGCTGTTCTAATAAAGTTTATTTGTTTTTACACTGACTGAGTTTCCTACTACCTACTTGGGCCTGGGTCACAACACCACCACCCGCTTCTAGCACTGATGATGTTATCTAGTTGGGTCATGAAACGTCTACAAGGAGACAACCAAGCTCAGAGGGCACCAATGACCCCAAAATTCAACCCTGTGCTCTAAATATTATCTTCCGTTGATAACCTGTTCTTTAATTGGGTATCAATGGTTAAGCAAACCAAGCCACATAGACCAATGTTTGTACCCAACCACAGCTTCTGCCCTTGTTCCTTCCTTGGGCACGCCTAGATTCTACTTCCCTTAGTCTCAGAACAGAGGTGGGGTTTAATTAGCAACCTTGAATAGGAATAGTGGGTCCATCATGAATCTTCCCAGAAAAGCTGCATCCTAAATTAAGCTGAGCAATGCTTCGGATCTGATTTCCAAAAGGTATTTTGGAGAAGAGGAGACATGAACGCAGCAACTGTCTGCCACTTGTTAAAGCAGCTGCATCCCCTGCCTATTTTTTTTTTTTTGAGATTTACAAAGAGGTCCTTCGGCAGAAACGGACACACAAACGCAGCATGCTCCAAAACACAATTTGGAAATCAAATCCAAAATCCTACCCAACATTTACCCCCGTAGATATGAAATTGGGTTATCTGGTAATGTTGCTATGCTATTTTTCTTGGGATGGGGAGGAGAAGACAGTCATTGTCCGTTGGTCTAAGAAGACCCCCTTACCTCCTCATCTGTGTGAATATAGTTCACGCCATCTGGCTTCGTTGGAGTCTTGTAGCTGGGAAGGGAAGGCAATGTTTAGTTGGACCACATCAGTTAAAGACAACAATTGTATCGCCTCCATTTTGTAGGAGAAGGACAGGCTGAGCCAAGAGGGGGTAGAGTGAAGAGAGGAATAAGCCTAGAGTACTTGCGTTCCCACAAATGCTCTAAATCCAACCCCTTTTGAATTCTGTTACCTCGTATCTAGCACCAATGTTGTGCTGGCCATTAACTTGATAGATTCTTATGTATAGATAGATCTGTATATACAACCCCTTTATCATTTAGTAAAAAGTAACTCTTTGCGGTTTCATAAGGCCTGGTTTCCCTTCTCCCAGTAAGGATCGGTTGAATTCCATGACATGAACCAAGAGGTATCCTTGGCAATTTTAAGACCACTGGACTTCTGCTCCCAGAATTCCCTAGCTAGCGAAGTTCTGCGCAGACTGCACTGGCTACCTGTGGCCTTCCGGGTGCGCTTCAAGGTTTTGGTAACTATCTTCAAAGCGCTCCATGGCATAGGGCCGGGTTACTTACGGGACTGTCTGCTGCCACCGATTGCCTCTCAACGACCCGTGCGCTCTCACAGGGAGGGACTCCTCAGGGTGCCGTCGGCCAGGCAGTGCCGGCAGGCGACGCCCAGGGGAAGGGCCTTTTCTGTGGGGGCTCCCACCCTCTGGAACGAACTTCCCCCAGGACTTCATCAACTTCCTGACCTTCGAACCTTTCGCCGCAAGCTTAAGACACATCTGTTTATTTGCGCAGGACTGGACTAGAATTTTAAATTTTGAATTTGGTTTTAATTGGGGTTTTATTACTTTTATTGCTATTTTAAATATTCGGCCTTATTTAATAAGTTTTTTATTGATGTTTTACTCTGTATGTTTTTATCAGGCTGTAAACCGCCCTGAGTCCCTTGGGAGATAGGGCGGTATAAAAATGCGAATAAATAAATAAATAAAATAAATAAATAAGTCCACAAGTCTTAAAAGTTGCCAAGGTTGGACATCCCTGATCTAAACAAGTCCTTTCAACGTTGGTTCTATTCTGTTAAAATTAATTGCAAAACTGCCTTGTTTTGACGGGCTAAGGGAGAAAGTGGGGGAGTGGAAGCCAAAGATGACTCTCCACTTGCACAAAAATGTGTCATCAAGGTAAAAATTGTATCAAAGATGTACATGAAATATGTAAAAATGTGCATGATATACTGTATTTTTCGGACTAAAAGACGCACTTTTTTGTTTCTCGAAAGGGGACGAAAATGTCTATGCGTCTTTTAGACGGAATATTGACGAAGCCCCGCCCATCTGTTGGCCGTTTTTTGGCCTCCACATGCCCCATTTTCAGGCCTTTTTCCAGCCTTTTTTTTTTTTTTTTGGCCCATTTTCGAGGCTTTTTTCAGCAGTTTTCAAGGCTTTTTTGTGCCTGTTTTTGAGGCTTTTTTGTGCCTGTTTTTGAGGCTTTTTTGTGCCCGTTTTTGAGGCTTTTTTGTGCCCATTTTTGAGGCCTTTTGGGCCCATTTTTGAGGTCTTTTTGAGTCCGTTTTTCAGAAAAACGGGCCAAAAAAGCTTTAAAAACAGGCTGAAAAAAGCCCCGGAAACAGGCAAAAAAAAAAAAAAAAAAAGACTGGAAAAGGGCCAAAAATAAGAGGCCAA